>NW_028134969.1:0-108000 GCF_964662115.1 Mustela nivalis | reverse complement strand
GCCCATGTGGAGATGAGAGAGGTTTGGTTTGGTGCCTCAGAAAAGCCCCATGTGCTGGTCTACGAAAACAGTCTTCTGAGAACGGAAACATGGAAACCAAAGCTAAGGTTCAGATTAGGGCCTGGGGGCCTGTCCATTTCAACCTTCTGTCTCTGGGGACACTGTCTGAGAGTCTAAGTGGAGATAGTTGCTCCGCTGGTGTCAGAGAGCCCCTCTTAGTCCAGGGTGGCCTATAATATTGATGGCCTCAGGGACCTTGGAGCTCTTCCCTAACCTGTAGGGTTGTGGTCAATGGATTGGGCACACTTTCCTTGGAGAGGGCAGGCACAATCTTTGCTGTTTGCTCCAGAGGCCCTAGCCTGGATGTTGTGTGGGTCCAGGCTGTGGGCACAGAAGTCTGAATACACAAACTCAGCTTATGAGTGGCGCCTAGGGTATGGCAGGCCGGATGTACAGCCTGAGAGGGAGCTCCAGGGCCTCTGAAACAAGGGTGAGTGGGAGGCGTTCCTTCAGGCTTTTGTCTCTGGATGTTGTGTCAGGGATAGCCGTGGATTGGAGTGGTGGCCTCAGGTACTGTGGACGAGTATCCCTCTCTGGCGATTTGTCCCAGCCCCCAAGAGTTTGGGGTCATTTTGTGGGAAGGGTGGAGTCGTGTTGTCTGGCTCATGGGTCTCTCCAAGAAAGGGATTCCAGAGCAGAGCTCCAGGTACGGGAGGGGCGACTGGAAAATTCAAACCGTGGTGAGGATTGGGTGCATAGGGCCTTGGCAAGCCCCATATGTGGGCTGTCTCCTTGTCTGTCTGGACGTCTGGCTTCAGGCTGTGTCAGGCAGAGCATGAGTGCCCAGAGCAGTCTATCCAGTTCGGGTACCGTCGAGGCCCGAGCAGGTTGATCCTCATCTGGGTTTTCTGGAGAGCCCCACAGGGAAACGTTTTTCTTCCGTTGGGCAGACACTGGGCTGGGTTTTGGTTCCGGAGTTCCTAGTCCGGAGGGCTTGTTTGCCAGGAGTGTGAGGAAGGAAGTCGGAAAACACAAGCTAGCGTGAGGTTTGGGACCGAGGGCACGGCAGGCCCACTCTGCAGAGGCTGAATCGAGATCTCCTGCACTGAGGTCATGTCAACTATGAGACGTGCCTCAGGCTAGAGTTCTTGTCCAGCATGGCCTCTTCCTGAAGGGTGTGGGGGCTTCATGAGGCCTGAAAGTTTTGCCTACGATGGGATTTGTGAACTGCTCCAAAACTGAAGGTTACCTTCTGCACGACAGTCGAGTCCTATTGGATGGTTCCAAGAGGCCCCATATGGAAAGACTCGAGAGCAGGTGTCTAAGCATGGATGCTTGGGAACGCCACCTCATATTCCCACTCTTTAGTCAGGACAAGGCAGGCTCAATCTGCGGGCTCCTGGGTGAGCTACCGAGAGGGGAGAGTTGAAATGGTCTCTCCTGAAGATGAGTTCTACTGTGGCTTGGTTGCCTGGGAGACCTTGGAATGTGGAGGTGGCTCAGGGACTCTGCAGGATTCTCCAACATGAGGTGTTTGACACGGCTCCAACAAGGAAACTTCCCATGTGGAGACGAGAGGAGTTCTGTTCCGTGCCTCAAGAAAGCCCCATACCCTGTTCTTCGAACCAAAGCCTCTGAGGAGTGACACCTGGAAACCAAAGCAAGAGTTGAGACTACGGCCTAAAGGCCTGTCCGGCTCAACCTTCTATCTCTGTTGACATCTGTGTGCATGCATTCATGGATGTAGCTGCTCAGCTTGTGTCCGAATGCCCCTGTGAGTTTAGTGAGGCTCCCAGTAGTGGGATGTCCTCGGAGGCCTTGAGTTTTCTCATATTCTGGAGGTGTGTGGCCAAAGGAATGGACACAGTTTCCCAGGAGAGAGCAGGCACGGTCCTGTGGTATGGCTCCAGAGGACCCAGCCTAGAGGCTGTGTTTGCCAGGGCTGTGGGGACAGATGTCTGAAATAGCAAACTTGGCTCAGCTAGGGGCCAATGTAATGGCAGGCCTGATCTATAGTCCGTGAGGGGAGATCCTCTGGAAATCAAAGTAGGGCAATTGGGAGGCCTTCACTCAGAATTTTGTCTCTGGATGTTGCGTTTACAGTGTCCGGTCAGGGTAGGGGTTGTCTCAGAGGCCGAGGAAGAGCCTTCCTCTCGGGGGATTGTCCAAGCTCCCAAGTGTTTGTGTTCATTCTGTGGGAATGAAGAGTACTGTTTTCTGCCACAGGGGACCCCCCAGCAGAGGGACTCTAGAGCACAGCAGTGGGTTCCCTCAACTGGAATACACACCATCTAGTTAGTCCTGGGTGCCTATGGGCATGGCAAGCCACATATGCGGGCTCTTGGTCCAGTCACTGAGAGGCGTTACTTGAAAAAGATACTCACGCTGAGGGTCACAATGTGTGTTTGTGCCCAAGGCGGCCCTCACGCTTGGGCGTGGCCTCATGGGCCATGCCGTTTTCTCCTACACTGAAGGTTTGACTCACTGCCAGCAGCAAGGTTTCTTGCCAGGGGGAGGAGGGGTTCTGACTTGTGCATCAGGTTCACCCCTGTGCAGGGATTGGAGATAAGGTCTAGGTTCCGATGACTGAAAACCCAGGTTGGGAATGGATGGTGTCCTATGGCAGTGGCGGTTCCAATGTGCTAGGTGTGCAGCCAGCTGTGTCGGTGTCTGTTGGAAGGTCTGGGCTCAGGCTATTTGCGACAGAGCATCACTGTTTAAGGTAGCCTATGCAATTGGGGTGTTGCCGAGGGCCAAGCAGTTTGATCCTCATTTGGGGTTTCTGGGCAGCGCCATAGACAATGTTTTTCTCCTGGGAGGCAGGCACAGTGCTTCATTGTGGCCCCAGAATTCCCAGTAGGGAGGGTTTGTGGGCCAGGAGTGTGAGGACGGAAGTCTGAAAACACAAGCTAGTGTGAGGATTGGAGCCAAGGGCAGAGCAGGCCCACTCTGCAGAGGCTGAATCAAAATCTCCTGCATCTGAAGTCAGGCTGAGGATCAGACGTTGGCTGAGGCTGGAGTATGTGTCCATGATGGCACCTTCATGAAGTGGGGGCCTCATGAGGCTAAGGAAGTTTTCCCACGCTGAGTTTGGAGGTTGCCCCAAAACACAAGGTTTCCTTCTGCGGGACATTCGAGTCCTGTTGCATGGCTCCAGGACATACCATATGGAAGGACTGGAGAGCAGGGTTCGAAGGATGGATCCCTGTACAGCATGCCTCGCATTCCCATTGGCTATTAGCGACAAGATATGTTAGATCTGCTGCCTCTGGAACACGCGACCCAGGGGGCTGAGTTGAAATGGCCTCTCCTGAGGATGCGTCATAATGTGCGTTTGGGTCCATGGAGACCTTGGAATGTGCTGGTTGTTCAGTGGCCCTGCGGAACTCCCTACCTGAAGTGTTTGATACATCCCAGTAAGAAAGCTGCCCATGTGGAGATGAGAGATGTTTGGTTTGGTGCCTCAGAAAAGCCCCATGTGCTGGTCTACGAAAACAGTCCTCTGAGAACGGAAACATGGAAACCAAAGCTAAGGTTCAGATTAGGGCCTGGGGGCCTGTCCATTTCAACCTTCTGTCTCTGGGGACACTGTCTGAGAGTCTAAGTGGAGGTAGTTGCTCCGCTGGTGTCAGAGAGCCCCTCTTAGTCCAGGGTGGCTTATACTATTGATGGCCTCAGGGACCTTGGAGCTTTTCCCTAACCTGTAGGTTTGTGGTCAATGGATTGGGCACACTTTCCTTGGAGAGGGCAGGCACAATCTTTCGCTGTTTGGTCCAGAGGCCCTAGCCTGGATGTTGTGTGGGTCCAGGCTGTGGGCACAGAAGGCTGAATACACAAACTCAGCTTATGAGTGGCGCCTAGGGTATGGCAGGCTGGATGTACAGCCCGAGAGGGAGCTCCAGGGCCTCTGAAACAAGGGCGAGTGGGAGGCGTTCCTTCAGGCTTTTGTCTCTCGATGTTGTGTCCTGGATAGCCGTGGATTGGAGCGGTGGCCTCAGGTACTGTGGACGAGTATCCCTCTCTGGGGATTTGTCCCAGCTCCCAAGAGTTTGGGGTCATTTTGTGGGAAGGGTGGAGTCGTGTTGTCTTGCTCATGGGTCTCTCCAAGAAAGGGATTCCAGAGCAGAGCTCCAGGTACGGGCGGGGCGACTGGAAAATTCAAAACGTGGTGAGGATTGGGTGCATAGGGGCTTGGCAAGCCCCATATGTGGGCTCTTGGTCCAGGCCCTGACAGGCCTTTCTTTGACATGGGGCTCATGCTGAGGGTCACAGTGTGAATTTGTGCCCAAGCTGCACTCAAGTTTGGGCGTGGCATCAGGGGCCATGAAGGTTTTTCCCACCCTGAAGGTGTGACTCCATGCCAAGAGCAAGCTTGACAGCCATGGGGAAGGAGGAGTTCTGTTTTGTGCTTGCTATACCCAGCTGTGTGGAGAATTGATATAATGTCTAGGTTCAGATATCTGAAAACCAAGGTTAGGATGAGGTGACGGCATAAGACTATGGCTTGTCCGAAGTGCTGGGTGTGCGGCCAGCTGTCTCCTTGTCTGTCTGGACGTCTGGCTTCAGGCTGTGTCAGGCAGAGCATGAGTGCCCAGAGCAGCCTATCCAGTTCGGGTACCGTCGAGGCCCGAGCAGGTTGATCCTCATCTGGGTTTTCTGGAGAGCCCCACAGGGAAACGTTTTTCTTCCGTTGGGCAGACACTGGGCTGGGTTTTGGTTCCGGAGTTCCTAGTCCGGAGGGCTTGTTTGCCAGGAGTGTGAGGAAGGAAGTCGGAAAACAAAGCTAGCGTGAGGTTTGGGACCGAGGGCACGGCAGGCCCACTCTGCAGAGGCTGAATCGAGATCTCCTGCACTGAGGTCATGTCAACTATGAGACGTGCCTCAGGCTAGAGTTCTTGTGCAGCATGGCCTCTTCCTGAAGGGTGTGGGGGCTTCATAGGCCAGAAAGTTTTGCCTACGATGGGATTTGTGAACTGCTCCAAAACTGAAGGTTACCTTCTGCACGACAGTCGAGTCCTATTGGATGGTTCCAAGAGGCCCCATATGGAAAGACTCGAGAGCAGGTGTCTAAGCATGGATGCCTGGGAACGCCACCTCATATTCCCACTCTTTAGTCAGGACAAGGCAGGCTCAATCTGCGGGCTCCTGGGTGAGCTACCCAGAGGGGAGAGTTGAAATGGTCTCTCCTGAAGATGAGTCCTACTGTGGCTTGGTGGCCTGGGAGACCTTGGAATGTGGAGGTGGCTCAGGGACTCTGCAGGATTCTCCAACATGAGGTGTTTGACACGGCTCCAACAAGGAAACTTCCCATGTGGAGACGAGAGGAGTTCTGTTCCGTGCCTCAGGAAGGCCCCTTACCCTGTTCTTCGAACCAAAGCCTCTGAGGAGTGACACCTGGAAACCAAAGCAAGAGTTGAGACTACGGCCTAAAGGCCTGTCCGGCTCAACCGTCTATCTCTGTTGACATCTGTGTGCATGCATTCATGGATGTAGCTGCTCAGCTTGTGTCCGAATGCCCCTGTGAGTCCAGTGAGGCTCCCAGTAGTGGGATGTCCTCGGAGGCCTTGAGGTTTCTCATATTCTGGAGGTGTGTGGCCAAAGGAATGGACACAGTTTCCCAGGAGAGAGCAGGCACGGTCCTGTGGTATGGCTCCAGAGGACCAAGCCTAGAGGCTGTGTTTGCCAGGGCTGTGGGGACAGATGTCTGAAAAAGCAAACTTGGCTCAGCTAGGGGCCAATGTAATGGCAGGCCTGATCTCTAGTCCGTGAGGGGAGATCCTCTGGAAATCAAAGTAGGGCAAGTGGGAGGCAGTCACTCAGGATTTTGTCTCTGGGTGTTGCGTTTACAGTGTCCGGTCAGGGTAGGGGTTGTCTCAGAGGCCGAGGAAGAGCCTTCCTCTCAGGGGATTGTCCAAGCTCCCAAGTGTTTGTGTTTATTCTGTGGGAATGAAGAGTACTGATTTCTGCCACAGGGGACCCCCCAGGAGAGGGACTCTAGAGCACAGCAGTGGGTTCCCTCTACTGGAATACACACCATCTAGTTAGTCCTGGGTGCCTATGGGCATGGCAAGCCACATATGCGGGCTCTTGGTCCAGTCACTGAGAGGCGTTACTTGAAAAAGGTACTCACGCTGAGGGTCACAATGTGTGTTTGTGCCCAAGGCGGCCCTCACGCTTGGGCGTGGCCTCATGGGCCATGCCGTTTTCTCCTACACTGAAGGTTTGACTCACTGCCAGCAGCAAGGTTTCTTGCCAGGGGGAAGGAGGGGTTCTGACTTGTGCATCAGGTTCCCCCCTGTGCAGGGATTGGAGATAAGGTCTAGGTTCCGATGACTGAAAACCCAGGTTGGGAATGGATGGTGGCCTAAGGCAGTGGCGGGTCCAATGTGCTGGGTGTGCAGCCAGCTGTGTCGGTGTCTGTTGGAAGGTCTGGGCTCAGGCTATTTGCGACAGAGCATCACTGTTTAAGGTAGCCTATGCAATTGGGGTGTTGCCGAGGGCCAAGCAGTTTGATCCTCATTTGGGGTTTCTGGGCTGCGCCATAGACAATGTTTTTCTCCTGGGAGGCAGGCACAGTGCTTCATTGTGGCCAAAGAATTCCCAGTAGGGAGGGTTTGTGGGCCAGGAGTGTGAGGACGGAAGTCTGAAAACACAAGCTAGTGTGAGGATTGGAGCCAAGGGCAGAGCAGGCCCACTCTGCAGAGGCTGAATCAAAATCTCCTGCATCTGAAGTCAGGCTGAGGATCAGACGTTGGCTGAGGCTGGAGTATGTGTCCATGATGGCACCTTCATGAAGTGGGGGCCTCATGAGGCCAAGGAAGTTTTCCCACGCTGAGTTTGGAGGTTGCCCCAAACCACAAGGTTTCCTTCTGCGGGACATACGAGTCCTGTTGCATGGCTCCAGGACATACCATATGGAAGGACTGGAGAGCAGGGTTCGAAGGATGGAACCCTGTACAGCATGCCTCGCATTCCCATTGGCTATTAGCGACAAGATATGTTTGATCTGCTGCCTCTGGAACACGCGACCCAGGGGGCTGAGTTGAAATGGCCTCTCCTGAGGATGCGTCATAATGTGCGTTTGGGTCCATGGAGACCTTGGAATGTGCTGGTTGTTCAGTGGCCCTGCGGGACTCTCCTACCTGAAGTGTTTGATACATCCCAGTAAGAAAGCTGCCCATGTGGAGATGAGAGAGGTTTGGTTTGGTGCCTCAGAAAAGCCCCATGTGCTGGTCTACGAAAACAGTCCTCTGAGAAAGGAAACATGGAAACCAAAGCTAAGGTTCAGATTAGGGCCTGGGGGCCTGTCCATTTCAACCTTCTGTCTCTGGGGACACTGTCTGAGAGTCTAAGTGGAGATAGTTGCTCCGCTGGTGTCAGAGAGCCCCTCTTAGTCCAGGGTGGCCTATACTATTGATGGCCTCAGGGACCTTGGAGCTTTTCCCTAACCTGTAGGGTTGTGGTCAATGGATTGGGCACACTTTCCTTGGAGAGGGCAGGCACAATCTTTCGCTGTTTGGTCCAGAGGCCCTAGCCTGGATGTTGTGTGGGTCCAGGCTGTGGGCACAGAAGTCTGAATACACAAACTCAGTTTATGAGTGGCGCCTAGGGTATGGCAGGCCGGATGTACAGCCCGAGAGGGAGCTCCTGGGCCTCTGAAACAAGGGCGAGTGGGAGGCGTTCCTTCAGGCTTTTGTCTCTGGATGTTGTGTCCGGGATAGCCGTGGATTGGAGCGGTGGCCTCAGGTACTGTGGACGAGTATCCCTCTCTGGGGATTTGTCCCAGCTCCCAAGAGTTTGGGGTCATTTTGTGGGAAGGGTGGAGTCGTGTTGTCTGGCTCATAGGTCTCTCCAAGAAAGGGATTCCAGAGCAGAGCTCCAGGTACGGGCGGGGCGACTGGAAAATTCAAACCGTGGTGAGGATTGGGTGCATAGGGGCTTGGCAAGCCCCATATGTGGGCTCTTGGTCCAGGCCCTGACAGGCCTTTCTTTGACATGGGGCTCATGCTGAGGGTCACAGTGTGAATTTGTGCCCAAGCAGCACTCAAGTTTGGGCGTGGCATCAGGGGCCATGAAGATTTCTCCCACCCTGAAGGTGTGACTCCATGCCAAGAGCAAGCTTGACAGCCATGGGGAAGGAGGAGTTCTGTTTTGTGCTTGCTATACCCAGCTGTGTGGAGAATTGATATAATGTCTAGGTTCAAATATCTGAAAACCAAGGTTAGGATGAGGTGACGGCATAAGACCATGGCGTGTCCGAAGTGCTGGGTGTGCGGCCAGCTGTCTCCTTGTCTGTCTGGACGTCTGGCTTCAGGCTGTTTCAGGCAGAGCATGAGTGCCCAGAGCAGCCTATCCAGTTCGGGTACCGTCGCGGCCCGAGCAGGTTGATCCTCATCTGGGTTTTATGGAGAGCCCCACAGGGAAACGTTTTTCTTCCGTTGGGCAGACACTGGGCTGGATTTTGGTTCCGGAGTTCCTAGTTCGGAGGGCTTGTTTGCCAGGAGTGTGAGGAAGGAAGTCTGAAAACACAAGCTAGCGTGAGGTTTGGGACCGAGGGCACGGCAGGCCCACTCTGCAGAGGCTGAATCGAGATCTCCTGCACTGAGGTCATTTCAACTATGAGACGTGCCTCAGGCTAGAGTTCTTGTCCAGCATGCCCTCTTCCTGAAGGGTGTGGGGGCTTCATGAGGCCAGAAAATTTTGCCTATGATGGGATTTGTGAACTGCTCCAAAACTGAAGGTTACCTTCTGCACGACAGTCGAGTCCTATTGGATGGTTCCAAGAGGCCCCATATGGAAAGACTCGAGAGCAGGTGTCTAAGCATGGATGCCTGGGAACGCCACCTCATATTCCCACTCTTTAGTCAGGACAAGGCAGGCTCAATCTGCGGGCTCCTGCGTGAGCTACCCAGAGGGGAGAGTTGAAATGGACTCTCCTGAAGATGAGTCCTACTGTGGCTTGGTGGACTGGGAGACCTTGGAATGTGGAGGTGGCTCAGGGACTCTACAGGATTCTCCAACATGAGGTGTTTGACACGGCTCCAACAAGGAAACTTCCCATGTGGAGACGAGAGGAGTTCTGTTCCGTGCCTCAGGAAAGCCCCATACCCTGTTCTTCGAACCAAAGCCTCTGAGGAGTGACAACTGGAAACCAAAGCAAGAGTTGAGACTACGGCCTAAAGGCCTGTCCGGCTCAACCGTCTATCTCTGTTGACATCTGTGTGCATGCATTCATGGATGTAGCTGCTCAGCTTGTGTCCGAATGCCCCTGTGAGTCCAGTGAGGCTCCCAGTAGTGGGATGTCCTCGGAGGCCTTGAGGTTTCTCATATTCTGGAGGTGTGTGGCCAAAGGAATGGACACAGTTTCCCAGGAGAGAGCAGGCACGGTCCTGTGGTATGGCTCCAGAGGACCCAGCCTAGAGGCTGTGTTTGCCAGGTCTGTGGGGACAGATGTCTGAAAAAGCAAACTTGGCTCAGCTAGGGGCCAATGTAATGGCAGGCCTGATCTCTAGTCCGTGAGGGGAGATCCTCTGGAAATCAAAGTAGGGCAAGTGGGAGGCAGTCACTCAGGATTTTGTCTCTGGGTGTTGCGTTTACAGTGTCCGGTTAGGGTAGGGGTTGTCTCAGAGGCCGAGGAAGAGCCTTCCTCTCGGGGGATTGTCCAAGCTCCCAAGTGTTTGTGTTCATTCTGTGGGAATGAAGAGTACTGTTTTCTGCCACAGGGGACCCCCAGGAGAGGGACTCTAGAGCACAGCAGTGGGTTCCCTCAACTGGAATACACACCATCTAGTTAGTCCTGCGTGCCTATGGGCATGGCAAGCCACATAGGCGGGCTCTTGGTCCAGTCACTGAGAGGCGGTACTTGAATAAGGTACTCACGCTGAAGGTCACAATGTGTGTTTGTGCCCAAGGCGGCCCTCACGCTTGGGCGTGGCCTCATGGGCCATGCCGTTTTCTCCTACACTGAAGGTTTGACTCACTGCCAGCAGCAAGGTTTCTTGCCAGGGGGAAGGAGGGGTTCTGTCTTGTGCATCAGGTTCCCCCCTGTGCAGGGATTGGAGATAAGGTCTAGGTTCCGATGACTGAAAACCCAGGTTGGGAATGGATGGTGGCCTAAGGCATTGGCGGGTCCAATGTGCTGGGTGTGAAGCCAGCTGTGTCGGTGTCTGTTGGAAGGTCTGGGCTCAGGCTATTTGCGACAGAGCATCACTGTTTAAGGTAGCCTATGCAATTGGGGTGTTGCCGAGGGCCAAGCAGTTTGATCCTCATTTGGGGTTTCTGGGCAGCGCCATAGACAATGTTTTTCTCCTGGGAGGCAGGCACAGTGCTTCATTGTGGCCAAAGAATTCCCAGTAGGGAGGGTTTGTGGGCCAGAAGTGTGAGCACGGAAGTCTGAAAACACAAGCTAGTGTGAGGATTGGAGCCAAGGGCAGAGCAGGCCCACTCTGCAGAGGCTGAATCAAAATCTCCTGCATCTGAAGTCAGGCTGAGGATCAGACGTTGGCTGAGGCTGGAGTATGTGTCCATGATGGCACCTTCATGAAGTGGGGGCCTCATGAGGCCAAGGAAGTTTTCCCACGCTGAGTTTGGAGGTTGCCCCAAACCACAAGGTTTCCTTCTGCGGGACATACGAGTCCTGTTGCATGGCTCCAGGACATACCATATGGAAGGACTGGAGAGCAGGGTTCGAAGGATGGAACCCTGTACAGCATGCCTCGCATTCCCATTGGC
Source organism: Mustela nivalis (assembly GCF_964662115.1). Classification (NCBI taxonomy): domain Eukaryota; kingdom Metazoa; phylum Chordata; class Mammalia; order Carnivora; family Mustelidae; genus Mustela; species Mustela nivalis. The sequence continues at coordinate 97,269 of NW_028134969.1, read as the reverse complement.
TATTAGCGATAAGATATGTTTGATCTGCTGCCTCTGGAACACGCGACCCAGGGGGCTGAGTTGAAATGGCCTCTCCTGAGGATGCGTCATAATGTGCGTTTGGGTCCATGGAGACCTTGGAATGTGCTGGTTGTTCAGTGGCCCTGCGGGACTCTCCTACCTGAAGTGTTTGATACATCCCAGTAAGAAAGCTGCCCATGTGGAGATGAGAGAGGTTTGGTTTGGTGCCTCAGAAAAGCCCCATGTGCTGGTCTACGAAAACAGTCCTCTGAGAAAGGAAACATGGAAACCAAAGCTAAGGTTCAGATTAGGGCCTGGGGGCCTGTCCATTTCAACCTTCTGTCTCTGGGGACACTGTCTGAGAGTCTAAGTGGAGATAGTTGCACCGCTGGTGTCAGAGAGCCCCTCTTAGTCCAGGGTGGCCTATACTATTGATGGCCTCAGGGACCTTGGAGGTTTTCCCTAACCTGTAGGGTTGTGGTCAATGGATTGGGCACACTTTCCTTGGAGAGGGCAGGCACAATCTTTCGCTGTTTCGTCCAGAGGCCCTAGCCTGGATGTTGTGTGGGTCCAGGCTGTGGACACAGAAGTCTGAATACACAAACTCAGCTTATGAGTGGCGCCTAGGGTATGGCAGGCCGGATGTACAGCCCGAGAGGGAGCTCCTGGGCCTCTGAAACAAGGGCGAGTGGGAGGCGTTCCTTCAGGCTTTTGTCTCTGGATGTTGTGTCCGGGATAGCCGTGGATTGGAGCGGTGGCCTCAGGTACTGTGGACGAGTATCCCTCTCTGGGGATTTGTCCCAGCTCCCAAGAGTTTGGGGTCATTTTGTGGGAAGGGTGGAGTAGTGTTGTCTGGCTCATGGGTCTCTCCAAGAAAGAGATTCCAGAGCAGAGCTCCAGGTACTGGCGGGGCGACTGGAAAATTCAAACCGTGGTGAGGATTGGGTGCATAGGGGCTTGGCAAGCCCCATATGTGGGCTCTTGGTCCAGGCCCTGACAGGCCTTTCTTTGACATGGGGCTCATGCTGAGGGTCACAGTGTGAATTTGTGCCCAAGCAGCACTCAAGTTTGGGCGTGGAATCAGGGGCCAAGAAGGTTTCTCCCACCCTGAAGGTGTGACTCCATGCCAAGAGCAAGCTTGACAGCCATGGGGAAGGAGGAGTTCTGTTTTGTGCTTGCTATACCCAGCTGTGTGGAGAATTGATATAATGTCTAGGTTCAAATATCTGAAAACCAAGGTTAGGATGAGGTGACGGCATAAGACCATGGCGTGTCCGAAGTGCTGGGTGTGCGGCCAGCTGTCTCCTTGTCTGTCTGGACGTCTGGCTTTAGGCTGTGTCAGGCAGAGCATGAGTGCCCAGAGCAGCCTATCCAGTTCGGGTACCGTCGAGGCCCGAGCAGGTTGATCCTCATCTGGGTTTTATGGAGAGCCCCACAGGGATACGTTTTTCTTCCGTTGGGCAGACACTGGGCTGGATTTTGGTTAGGAAGTTCCTAGTCCAGAGGGCTTGCTTGCCAGGAGTGTGAGGAAGGAAGTCCGAAAACACAAGCTAGTGTGAGGTTTGGGACCGAGGGCACGGCAGGCCCACTCTGCAGAGCCTGAATCGAGATCTCCTGCACTGAGGTCATGTCAACTATGAGACGTGCCTCAGGCTAGAGTTTTTGTCCAGCATGGCCTCTTCCTGAAGGGTGGGGGGCTTCATGAGGCCAGAAAGTTTTGCCTACGATGGGATTTGTGAACTGCTCCAAAACTGAAGGTTACCTTCTGCACGACAGTCGAGTCCTATTGGATGGTTCCAAGAGGCCCCATATGGAAAGACTCGAGAGCAGGTGTCTAAGCATGGATGCCTGGGAACGCCACCTCATATTCCCACTCTTTAGTCAGGACAAGGCAGGCTCAATCTGCGGGCTCCTGCGTGAGCTACCCAGAGGGGAGAGTTGAAATGGTCTCTCCTGAAGATGAGTCCTACTGTGGCTTGGTGGCCTGGGAGACCTTGGAATGTGGAGGTGGCTCAGGGACTCTGCAGGATTCTCCAACATGAGGTGTTTGACACGGACCAACAAGGAAACTTCCCATGTGGAGACGAGAGGAGTTCTGTTCCGTGCCTCAGGAAAGCCCCATACCCTGTTCTTCGAACCAAAGCCTTTGAGGAGTGACACCTGGAAACCAAAGCAAGAGTTGAGACTACGGCCTAAAGGCCTGTCCGGCTCAACCTTCTATCTCTGTTGACATCTGTGTGCATGCATTCATGGATGTAGCTGTTGAGCTTGGGTCCGAATGCCCCTGTGAGTCCAGTGAGGCTCCCAGTAGTGGGATGTCCTCGGAGGCCTTGAGGTTTCTCATATTCTGGAGGTGTGTGGCCAAAGGAATGGACACAGTTTCCCAGGAGAGAGCAGGCACGGTCCTGTGGTATGGCTCCAGAGGACCCAGCCTAGAGGCTGTGTTTGCCAGGGCTGTGGGGACAGATGTCTGAAAAAGCAAACTTGGCTCAGCTAGGGGCCAATGTAATGGCAGGCCTGATCTCTAGTCCGTGAGGGGAGATCCTCTGGAAATCAAAGTAGGGCAAGTGGGAGGCAGTCACTCAGGATTTTGTCTCTGGGTGTTGCGTTTACAGTGTCCGGTCAGGTTAGGGGTTGTCTCAGAGGTCGAGGAAGAGCCTTCCTCTCGGGGGATTGTCCAAGCTCCCAAGTGTTTGTGTTCATTCTGTGGGAATGAAGAGTACTGTTTTCTGCCACAGGGGACACCCAGGAGAGGGACTCTAGAGCACAGCAGTGGGTTCCCTCAACTGGAATACACACCATCTAGTTAGTCCTGGTTGCCTATGGGCATGGCAAGCCACATATGAAGGCTCTTGGTCCAGTCACTGAGAGGCGTTACTTGAATAAGGTACTCACGCTGAGGGTCATAATGTGTGTTTGTGCCCAAGGTGGCCCTCACGCTTGGGCGTGGCCTCATGGGCCATGCCGTTTTCTCCTACACTGAAGGTTTGACTCACTGCCAGCAGCAAGGTTTCTTGCCATGGGGAAGGAGAGGTTCTGACTTGTGCATCAGGTTCCCCCCTGTGCAGGGTTAGGAGATAAGGTCTAGGTTTCGATGACTGAAAACCCAGGTTGGGAATGGATGGTGGCCTAAGGCAGTGGCGGGTCCAATGTGCTGGGTGTGCAGCCAGCTGTGTCGGTGTCTGTTGGAAGGTCTGGGCTCAGGCTATTTGCGACAGAGCTTCACTGTTTAAGGTAGCCTATGCAATTGAGGTGTTGCCGAGGGCCAAGCAGTTTGATCCTCATTTGGGGTTTCTGGGCAGCGCCATAGACAATGTTTTTCTCCTGGGAGGCAGGCACAGTGCTTCATTGTGGCCCCAGAATTCCCAGTAGGGAGGGTTTGTGGGCCAGGAGTGTGAGGACAGAAGTCTGAAAACACAAGCTAGTGTGAGGATTGGAGTCAAGGGCAGAGCAGGCCCACTCTGCAGAGGCTGAATCAAAATCTCCTGCATCTGAAGTCACTCTGAGGATCAGACGTTGGCTGAGGCTGGAGTATGTGTCCATGATGGCACCTTCATGAAGTGGGGGCCTCATGAGGCCAAGGAAGTTTTCCCACGCTGAGTTTGGAGGTTGCCCCAAACCCCAAGGTTTCCTTCTACGGGACATTCGAGTCCCGTTGCATGGCTCCAGGACATACCATATGGAAGGACTGGAGAGCAGGGTTCGAAGGATGGATCCGTGTACAGCATGCCTCGCATTCCCATTGGCTATTAGCGACAAGATATGTTTGATCTGCTGCCTCTGGAACACGCGACCCAGGGGGCTGAGTTGAAATGGCCTCTCCTGAGGATGCGTCATAATGTGTGTTTGGGTCCATGGAGACCTTGGAATGTGCTGGTTGTTCAGTGGCCCTGCGGGACTCTCCTACCTGAAGTGTTTGATACATCCCAGTAAGAAAGCTGCCCATGTGGAGATGAGAGAGGTTTGGTTTGGTGCCTCAGAAAAGCCCCATGTGCTGGTCTACGAATACAGTCCTCTGAGAACGGAAACATGGAAACCAAAGCTAAGGTTCAGATTAGGGCCTGGGGGCCTGTCCATTTCAACCTTCTGTCTCTGGGGACACTGTCTGAGAGTCTAAGTGGAGATAGTTGCTCCGCTGGTGTCAGAGAGCCCCTCTTAGTCCAGGGTGGCCTATACTATTGATGGCCTCAGGGACCTTGGAGCTTTTCCCTAACCTGTAGGGTTGTGGTCAATGGATTGGGCACACTTTCCTTGGAGGGGGCAGGCACAATCTTTCGCTGTTTGGTCCAGAGGCCCTAGCCTGGATGTTGTGTGGGTCCACGCTGTGGGCACAGAAGTCTGAATACACAAACTCAGCTTATGAGTGGCGCCTAGGGTATGGCAGGCCGGATGTACAGCCCGAGAGGGAGCTCCTGGGCCTCTGAAACAAGGGTGAGTGGGAGGCGTTCCTTCAGGCTTTTGTCTCTGGATGTTGTGTCCGGGATAGCCGTGGATTGGAGCGGTGGCCTCAGGTACTGTGGACGAGTATCCCTCTCTGGGGATTTGTCCCAGCTCCCAAGAGTTTGGGGTCATTTTGTGGGAAGGGTGGAGTCGTGTTGTCTGGCTCATAGGTCACTCCAAGAAAGGGATTCCAGAGCAGAGCTCCAGGTACGGGCGGGGCGACTGGAAAATTCAAACCGTGGTGAGGATTGGGTGCATAGGGCCTTGGCAAGCCCCATATGTGGGCTCTTGGTCCAGGCCCTGACAGGCCTTTCTTTGGCATGGGGCTCATGCTGAGGGTCACAGTGTGAATTTGTGCCCAAGCAGCACTCAAGTTTGGGCGTGGCATCAGGGGCCATGAAGGTTTCTCCCACCCTGAAGGTGTGACTCCATGCCAAGAGCAAGCTTGACAGCCATGGGGAAGGAGGAGTTCTGTTTTGTGCTTGCTATAACCAGCTGTGTGGAGAATTGATATAATGTCTAGGTTCAAATATCTGAAAACCAAGGTTAGGATGAGGTGACGGCATAAGACCATGGCGTGTCTGAAGTCTGTGTGTGCGGCCAGCTGCCTCCTTGTCTGTCTGGACGTCTGGCTTCAGGCTGTGTCAGGCAGAGCATGAGTGCCCAGAGCAGCCTATCCAGTTCGGGTACCGTCGAGGCCCGAACAGGTTGATCCTCATCTGGGTTTTATGGAGAGCCCCACAGGGAAACGTTTTTCTTCCGTTGGGCAGACACTGGGCTGGATTTTGGTTCCGGAGTTCCTAGTTCGGAGAGCTTGTTTGCCAGGAGTGTGAGGAAGGAAGTCTGAAAACACAAGCTAGCGTGAGGTTTGGGACCGAGGGCACGGCAGGCCCACTCTGCAGAGGCTGAATCGAGATCTCCTGCACTGAGGTCATTTCAACTATGAGACGTGCCTCAGGCTAGAGTTCTTGTCCAGCATGCCCTCTTCCTGAAGGGTGTGGGGGCTTCATGAGGCCAGAAAATTTTGCCTATGATGGGATTTGTGAACTGCTCCAAAACTGAAGGTTACCTTCTGCACAACAGTCGAGTCCTATTGGATGGTTCCAAGAGGCCCCATATGGAAAGACTCGAGAGCAGGTGTCTAAGCATGGATGCCTGGGAACGCCACCTCATATTCCCACTCTTTAGTCAGGACAAGGCAGGCTCAATCTGCGGGCTCCTGCGTGAGCTACCCAGAGGGGAGAGTTGAAATGGACTCTCCTGAAGATGAGTCCTACTGTGGCTTGGTGGCCTGGGAGACCTTGGAATGTGGAGGTGGCTCAGGGACTCTGCAGGATTCTCCAACATGAGGTGTTTGACACGGCTCCAACAAGGCAACTTCCCATGTGGAGACGAGAGGAGTTCTGTTCCGTGCCTCAGGAAAGCCCCATACCCTGTTCTTCGAACCAAAGCCTCTGAGGAGTGACACCTGGAAACCAAAGCAAGAGTTGAGACTACGGCCTAAAGGCCTGTCCGGCTCAACCTTCTATCTCTGTTGACATCTGTGTGCATGCATTCATGGATGTAGCTGCTCAGCTTGTGTCCGAATGCCCCTGTGAGTACAGTGAGGCTCCCAGTAGTGGGATGTCCTCGGAGGCCTTGAGGTTTCTCATATTCTGGAGGTGTGTGGCCAAAGGAATGGACACAGTTTCCCAGGAGAGAGCAGGCACGGTCCTGTGGTATGGCTCCAGAGGACCCAGCCTAGAGGCTGTGTTTGCCAGGGCTGTGGGGACAGATGTCTGAAAAAGCAAACTTGGCTCAGCTAGGGGCCAATGTAATGGCAGGCCTGATCTCCAGTCCGTGAGTGGAGATCCTCTGGATATCAAAGGAGGGCACTTGGGAGGCAGTTGCTCAGGCTTTTGTCTCTGGGTGTTGCGTTCACAGTGTCCGGTCACGGTAGGGGTTGCTTCAGTTTCCGAGGAAGAGCCTTCCTCTCGGGGGATTGTCCAACCTCCCAAGGGTTTGGGTTCATTCTGTGGGAAGTGAAGAGTACTGTTTTCTGCCACAAAGGACCTCCCAGGTGAGGGACTCTAGAGCACAGCAGTGGGTTCCCTCAACTGGAATACACACCATCTAGTTAGTCCTGGGTGACTATGGGCATGGCAAGGACTATAGGCAGGATCTTCGTCCCGATCCTGACAGGCTTTTCGTTGTCATGGGGCTCATGCTAGGGTCACAGTGTGAATTTGTGCCCAAGCAGCACTCATGTTTGGGCGTGGCATCAGGGGCCATGAAGGGTTCCCCACGTGAAGGTGTGACTCCATGCGAAGAACAAGCATTACAGCATTGTGGAAGGCAGAGTACTGATTGTGATTCCGATACTCAAACTCAGCTTTGGGGACATCGGTATGGCAGGCCCAATCTACAAACCATGAGAAGAACTCATGAAGATTTGAATATAGAGTGAGTCTGAGGTGCTTGCTCAGGCATTTGTCTCTGGAATTTGTATCAGCGATCTCCGTGGAATGTCGGGGATGCCTCATGGGCCATGGACGAATCTACCTCTATAATGATTTCGCCCGATTCCCAATTATTTTTCGTCAATCTGTGGGATGGGAAGCATCCTTTCAGTTATGTTACCTCAGGTGTCCCACGAAAAGAGGAATTCCAAAGCAAAGCCGTGGGGAAGACTGAAGGGACCACCTGAACTATGGTTAAAAATTGAGGCCTAGGGGCATGGCAATCCCAATATGCTATCTCTTCATCAGCCACTGAGAGGCCTTACTTGAGGACTTTGGTAAGGCTGAGGGTCACAATGTGTGTTTGTGACCAATGTAGCCTGCGAGCATGGAGGGGCCTCATGGGCAACACTGGATTCAACTACACTGAAAGTTGGACAACATGCCAACCACAAGGTTTCTTGCCATGGGGAAGGACTTCTGATTTCTGCATCAGGATCAACCCTGGGCAGTGATTGGAGATAAGGTCTAGAATCTAAAGCCTGAAAACCGAGGTTGGGAAGAGATGACAACCTAAGGCCATGGTGGCTCGATGTGCTCAGTGTGCGGCAAGCTGTCTGGTTGGGGCCAGGAAGTCCAGGCTCAGGCTGTGTCAGAAAGGGCATTAGTGCCCTGGTCAGCCTATATGTTCAGGGTACAGCCAAGGTAGGTGCAGGTTGATCCTCACTTGGGGTTACTGGGTAGCCCAAGAGGGCAATGTTTTTCTTCTGGAGGGCAGGCAGAGTGCTGCATTGTAGTTCTGGATTGCCAAACTGGAGGGCTTGTGGGCCAGTAGTCTGAGGACAGAAGTCTGAGAACACAAGCTCGGCTTAGGTTTCTGGTTGAGGACATGGCAGGCAGAATCTACAGACCGGAATCGAGATCTCGTGCATCTGAAGTCAGGGCGAGGATCAGACGATCGCTCAGGTTGGAGTTTCTGTCCTTTATGGCCACTTCATGAAGGGGGAGCATCACAAGGCCATGGGGGTTGTCCCACGATGGGATTTGTGAGAAGCTCCAAACTGCAAAGTGTCTTCTGCAGGACAATTGAGACCTGTTGTTTGGCTCCAGGCCAATGATTCTGAGCAGGGTTCTAAGGATGGATCACTGGTTAGCCCACCTCGCATTCCAATTGTCTCCTAGCAACAAGACAGGGTAGATCTGCTGAATCTGGGGGAGCAACCGAGGAGGCTGAGTTGAAATGGACTCTCCTGGGGTTGGGTCCTAGCGTGCTTTTGTGTGTATCGAGACCTTGGAATGAAGCGGTGGCACTGGGGCCCTGATGGGTTCTCCAAATTGAGGCTTTGACAGAGCTCCAACGTGCTAGTTTCCCATGTGTAGATGAGATTTTTTCTGATGGGTGCATCAAGAAAAAGCCATTGCTGGTTTTGAAATCCAGGCGTCTGAGGAGAGATCCTGGAAATCAAAGCAATGGATCTGATTAGTGCCTAGGGGCCTGTTCTTTCCTTTTTACCTCTGGGGACATCTGTTTATGGGTCTGAGTGCAGGTAGGTGCACAGATGGGCTCAGATTGCCCCTGTTTTTCCTGGGAAGCCAGCCCTAGTGAGATGGATCAGGTATTGGGTGTTTATTCTATAGAAGGGTTGTGGCCATTGGAAATGGCAAACACATTTCCTTACAGAGGGCAAGTACAGTCCTCAGGCTTGGCTCCAGGGCCCTGATCCTGTAGGTTGTGTAGGCCAGGGATGTTTGGACAGTTGTCTGAAAACACAACCTCGGCTTATGTTTCCGGTCATAGTTATGGCAGGACTGATCTACAGACCATGAGGAGAACTCTTCGGGATTTGAAAAAAGAGCGAGTGTGAGGCTCTTGCTCACGTTTTTGTCTCTGGATATCGTGTCACTCACGGTGGTGAAATTTCTGGGTGACTTCATGGGAAATGGATGAGTCTTACTCTCTGGTGGCTTGGCCCCGTCCAAAGAGTTTGGGGTCATTCTGTGGGATGGAAGACGTCCGTTTTGTTATTGTTGTTGTTTTCTTTTTTAACCTCAGGTGTCCCACAAAATGAGGGATTCCAGAGTAGAGCCCTGGGGAGGGGCGACTGGACAATCAGAAATCTGGTAAAAATTAGGGCCTAGGGACAAGTCAAGCCCATTATGACATCTAATGGTCCAGCCACTGAGAGGACTTACTAGAGGAGAAGACTCATGCTGAGGGTCACAATGCGTGTTTATGACCCCGTCGCACTCAAGAATGGGCGGGGCCTCGGGGTGAATGCTGGTTTCTTCTACTCTGACCGTTGACAATGTGCCAACCACAAGGTTTCTTGCCATGGGTAAGGAGGAGTTCTGATTTCTGCATCACACTCAAACCTGGGCAGTGATTGGCGATAAGGTCTCGGTTCTGAAGCCTGAAAACTGAAGTAGGGAAGAGATGATGACCTAAGGCCATGGCGGGTCTTATGTGCTCAGTGTGCTGTCAGCTTTCTGGGGGTTGGTCTGAGGTCCGGGCTCAGGTTGTGTCCGACAGTGGTTTAGTTCCCACGTTAAACTATATAATTTGGGTAGAGTCGAGTGCTGTGTAGGTTTATTCTCATTTAAGATGCCTGGGCAGCTCATGAAGCAATAATTTTTTTCCACAGGGCAGGCACAGTGCTGCACTGTGGGTCCGGAATTGCCAAACTTGAGGGCTTCGGGGCCAGGGGTGTGAGGACGGAAGTCTGAGAAGACAAGCTAGACTTGGCTTTCAGGGCGAGGGCACGGCAGGTACCCCCTGCAGATCTGAACCAATATCTCATGCATCTGAATTCAGGCGAGGATCAGACGTTGGCTCAGGTTGAAGTTTCTGTGCATGACGGCCGCTTCATGAAGGGAGCGGAATCTCAAGGCCATTGAGGTTTTCCCACGTTGGGAGTTGTGGGATGCCCCCTTCAAGGATTCCTTCTGCGGAACAATTGAGACCTGCTGGACAGCTCCAGGACATCCCATACGGAATGACTCCAGAGCACCCTTCGAGGATGGAAGCCTGGGAAGCCCGCCTCGCATTCCAATTGTCTCCTAGCAACAAGACAGTTTAGATCTGATGGCTCTGCGGGAGCAACCGGGGTGGCTGAGTTGAAATGGACTTTCCTGAGGATGTGTCCTAATGGGTTTTTATTTCCATGAGGGCCTTGAAATGGGGTGGTGGCACTGGGACCCTGAAGTACTCTCCTAAGCTTTTGACATAGCTCCCATGCACAGGTTTCCTTGTGGAGACGAGATGAGTTCTGATGGGTGCCTCAGGAAAACCCCTATGCTCGTATTGGAATCAGGCTTTTGAGGAGACATGCCTGTAAAACAAAGCAATGGATCCTATTATGGCCTAGGGTCCTGTCTGGTTCAATCTTCTTCTCTGGGAACACCCATCTATGGTATGAGTGGAGGTCGATTATCAGCTGGTGTCAGACAGCCCTTGTTTCCTCCGGGCGACCTACACTATTGGGATGGCCTCAGGGAATTTGGAGGTTTCTCCTAATTTGTACGATTTTGGACCATGGAGTGGGCAGAATTCCCATGGATTGGTAGGCACAGTCCGAATGTGTGGCTCCAGGCGCCCAGCCTGGAGGGTGTGTGGCCCAAGACTTTGAGGACAGAAGTCTGAAAACACAAACTCACCTTAGGTTTGGGCACGTAGGTATGGCAGGCCCGATCTACAAACCATGAGAAGATCTCTTCAGGATATGAAGAAAGTGCGAGTCTGAGGCGTTTGCTCAGGCTTTTGTCTCTGGATTTTGTATCAGAAACTGCCGTGGAATGTCAGGGAGGCCTCATGGGCCATGGACGAATCTTCCTCTCTGAGGATTTGGCCCGATTCCCAATTGCTTTGCGTCAATCTGTGGGATGGGAGGTCTCCTTTCAGGTTTGTTACCTCAGGTGTCCCACCAAAAGAGGAATTCCAAAGCAAAGCCATGGGGAAGACTGAAGGGACAACCCGAACTATGGTTAAAAATTGGGTCCTACGGGCATGGCAAGCCCAATATGCTATCTTTTCATCCAGCCACTGAGTGGCCTTACTTGAGGACTGGGCTCATTCTGAGGGTCACAATGTGTGTTTGTGAACAATGTGGCCCGCGAGCATGGGCGGGGCCTCATGGGCCACACTGGTTTCAACTACATTGAACGTTGGACACCATGCCAACCACAAGGTTTCTTGCCATGGGGAAGGAGTTCTGATTTCTGCATCACCTTCAACCCTGGGCAGTGATTGGAGATAAGGTCTAGGTTCTGAAACCTGAAAACCGAGGGTGGGAAGAGATGACGACCTAAGGCCATGGCGGCTCGATGTGCTCAGTGTGCGGCCAGCTGTCTGGGAGGGGCCCGGGGGTCCAGGCTCAGGCTGTGTCAGAAAGGGCATTAGTGCCCTGGTCAGCCTATGTATTTGGGGTACAGCCAAGGTCGGTGCAGGTTGATCCTCATTTGGGGTTACTGTTTAGCCCCAGAGGACTAGGTTTTTCTTCTGGAGGGCCGGCAGAGTGCTGCATTGTAGTTCTGGATTGCCAAACTGGAGGGCTTGTGGGCCAGTAGTCTGACGACAAAAGTTTGAGAACACAAGCTAGGCTTAGGTTTCTGGGTGAGGCCATAGCACGCACAATCTACAGACCTGAATCGAGATCTCGTGCATCTGAAGTCAGGGCGAGGATCAGACGATTGCTCAGGTTGGAGTTTCTGTCCCTGATGGCTCCTTCATGAATGTGGGGGGGGCATCACGAGGCCATGGGTGTTTTCCCACGATGGGAGTTGTGAGAAGCTCCAAACTGCAGAGAGTCTTCTGCAGGACAATTTAGACCTGTTGTTTGGCTCCAGGCCAGTGATTCTGAGCAGGGTTCCTAGGATGGATGGCTGGGTAGCCCACCTCGCATTCCAATTGTCTCCTAGCAACAAGACAGGTTAGATCTCCTGGATCTGTGGGAGCAACCGAGGACGCTGAGTTGAAATGGACACCCCTGGGGATGGGTCCTAACGTGCTTTTGTGTCTATGGAGACCTTGGAATGAAGCGGTGGCACTGGGGCCGTAAAGGGTTCTCCTAAACAGAGGCTTTGACACAGCTCCAACGTGCAAGTTTCCCATGTGTAGATGAGATGTTTTCTGATGGGTGAGTGAAGAAACAGCTATATGCTGCTTTTGAAATCCAGGCCTCTGAGGAGAGATGCCTGGAAACCAAAGCAATGGATCTGATTAGTGCCTAGGGTCCTGTTCTTTCCTTTTTACCTCTGGGGACATCTGTCTATGGGTCTGAGTGCAGGTAGGTTCTCAGTTGGGCTCAGATTGCCCCTGTTTTTCCTGGGAAGCCACCACTATTTAGATGGATCAGGGACATTGGTGGTTTATCCTATTAGAAGGGTTGTGGCCATTGGAATGGGCACACACAATTCCCTTGGAGAGGGCAAGTACAGTCCTCAGGTTTGGCTCCAGGGGCCTGAGCCTGTAGGTTGTGTAGGCCAGGGCTGTTTGGACAGTTGTCTGAAAACACAAACTCGGCTTATGTTTCGGGTCATAGGTATGGCAGGACTGATCTACAGACCATGAGGAGAACTCTTCGGGATTTGAAAGAAGGGCGAGTGTGAGGCTCCTGCTCAAGTTTTTCTCTCTGGATATCGTGTCACTCATGGTCGTGGAATTTCTGGGTGACTTCATGGGAAATGGACGAGTCTTACTCTCTGGTGGTTTGGCCCAGTCCAAAGAGTTTGGGGTCATTCTGTGGGCTGGAAGAAGTTCATTTTTTTTTTTGTTGTTGTTGTTTTTTTTTTTCTTTTTTAACCTCAGGTGTCCCACCAAATGAGGGATTCCAGAGTAGAGCCCTGGGGAGGGGCGACTGGACTATCAGAAATCTGGTTAAAAATTGGGGCCTAGGGAATTGTCAAGCCCATTATGACATCTAATGGTCCAGCCACTGAGAGGACTTACTAGAGGACAGGACTTGTGCTGAGGGTCACAATGCGTGTGTATGCCCTCGTCGCACTGAAGAATGGGCGGGGCCTCAGGGTGAATGCTGGTTTCTCATATCACTGAACGTTGGACAACGTGCCAACCACAAGGGTTCTTGCCATGGATTAGGAGGAGTTCTGATTTCTGCATCACACTCACCCTTAGGCAGTGATTGGAGATAAGGTCTCGGTTCTGAAGCCTGAAAACTGAGGTAGGGAAGAGATGATGACCTAAGGCCATGGCGGGTTTTATGTGCTCAGTGTGCGGTCAGCTTTCTGGGTGTTGGTCAGGAGGTCCGGGCTCAGGTTGTGTTCGACAGTGCATTAGTGCCCAGGTTAGACTATATAATTTGGGTAAAGTCGAGTGCTGTTTAGGTTTACCCTCATTTAAGGTGCCTGGGCAACTCATGAGGATAATTTTTTTTCTAGAGGGCAGGCAGAGTGCTGCATTGTGGGTCCGGAATTGCCAAACTTGAAAGCTTCGGGACCAGGAGTGTGAGGACGGAAGTCTGAGAAGACAAGCTAGACTTGGGTTTCAGGGCGAGGGCACGGCAGGTACCCCCTGCAGATCTGAACCAATATCTCATGCATCTGAAGTCAGGGCGAGGATCAGACGTTGGCTCAGGTTGGAGTTTCTGAGCATGACGGCCCCTTCATGAAGGGAGCGGAATCTCGAGGCCATTGAGGTTTCCCACGTTGGGAGGTGTGGGATGCCCCCTTCAAGGATTCCTTCTGCGGGACAATTGAGACCTGTTGGACAGCTCCAGGACATCCCATATGGAATGACTCCAGAGCACCGTTCGCGGATGGATGCCTGGGAAGCCCGCCGCGCATTCCAATTGTCTCCTAGCAACAAGACAGTTTAGATCTGATGGCTCTGCGGGAGCAACCGGGGTGGCTGAGTTGAAATGGACTTTCCTGAGGATGGGTCCTAATGTGTTTTTGTGTCCATGAGGGCCTTGGAATGGGGCGGTGGCACCGGGACCCTGAAGTAATCTCCTAAGCTTTGGACATGGCTCCCATGCACAGGCTTCATTGTGGAGACGAGATGAGTTCTGATGGGTGCCACAGGAAAACACCTATGCTCGTATTGGAATCAGACTTTTGAGGACACATGCCTGTAACACAAAGCAATGGATCCTATTATGGTCTAGGGTCCTGTCTGGTTCAATCTTCTTCTCCGGGGACATCCATCTATGGTATGAGTGGAGGTCGATTATCAGCTGGTGTCAGACAGCCCTTGTTTGTTCCGGGCGACCAAATCTATTGGGATGGCCTCAGGGACTTTGGAGGTTTCTCCTAATTTGTACGATTTTGGACCATGGAATGGGCAGAATTCCCATGGATTGGTAGGCACAGTCGAATGTGTGGCTCCAGGGGCCCAGCCTGGAGGGTGTGTGGCCCAAGACTTTGAGGACAGAAGTCTGAAAACACAAACTCAGCTTAGGTTTGGGGACGTATGTATTGCAGGCCCGATCGACATTCCATGAGAAGAACTCTTCAGGATATGAAGAAAGTGCGAGTCTGAGGTGCTTGCTCAAACTTTTGTCTCTGGATTTTGTATAAGTGATGGCCGTGGAATGTCGGGGAGGCCTCATGGGCCATGGGCGAATCTTCCTCTCTGAGGATTTGTCCCGATTTGCAATTGCTTTTCGTCAATCTGTGGGATGGGAGGACTCATTTCAGTTTTGTTACCTCAGGTGTCCCACCAAAAGAGGAATTCCAAAGCCAAGCCGTGGGGAAGACTGAAGGGACAACCCGAACTATGGTTAAAAATTGGGGCCTAGGGGCATGGCAAGCCCAATATGCTATCTCTTCATCCAGCCACTGAGTGGCCTTACTAGAGGACTGGGCTCAGCCTGAGCGTCACAATGTGTGTTTGTGACCAATGTGGCCCGCGAGCATAGGCGGGGCCTCATGGGCCACACTGGTTTCAACTACACTTAACGTTGGACAACATGCCAACCACAAGGTTTCTTGCCATGGGGAAGGAGTTCTGTTTTCTGCATCACCTTCAACCCTGGGCAGTGATTGGAGATAAGGTCTAGGTTCTGAAACCTGAAAACCGAGGTGGGGAAGAAATGACGACCTAAGGCCATGACAGCTCGATGTGCTCAGTGTGCGGCCAGCTGTCTGGGAGGGGCCAGGGGGTCCAGGCTCAGGCTGTGTCAGAAAGGGCATTAGTGCCCTGGTCAGCCTATGTATTTGGGGTACAGCCAAGGTCGGTGCAGGTTGATCCTCATTTGGGGTTACTGGGTAGCCCCAGAAGACAATGTTTTTCTTCTGCAGAGCCGGCAGAGCGCTGCATTGCAGTTCTGGATTGCCAAACTGGAGGGCTTGTGGGCCAGTTGTCTGACAACAAAAGTCTGAGAACACAAGCTAAGCTTAGGTTTCTGGGTGAGGCCATGGCACGCACAATCTACAGACCTGAATCGAGGTCTCGTGCATCTGAAGTCAGCGCGAGGATCAGACGATCGCTCAGGTTGGAGTTTCTGTCTCTGATGGCTCCTTCATGAATGGGGGGGGGCATCACGAGGCCATGGGTGTTTTCCCACGATGGGAGTTGTGAGAAGCTCCAAACTGCAGAGAGTCTTCTGCCGGACAATTGAGACCAGTTGTTTGGCTCCAGGCCAATGATTCTGAGCAGGGTTCTAAGGATGGATGGCTGGGTAGCCCACCTCGCATTCCAATTGTCTCCTAGCAACAAGACAGGTTAGATCTCCTGGATCTGTGGGGAGCAACCGAGGACGCTGAGTTGAAATGGACACCCCTGGGGATGGGTCCAGCGTGCTTTTAAGTCTATGGAGACGTTGGAATGAAGCGGTGGCACTGGGGCCCTAAAGGGTTCTCCTAAACAGAGGCTTTGGCACAGCTCCAACGTGCAAGTTTCCCATGTGTAGATGAGATGTTTTCTGATGGGTGAGTGAAGAAACAGCTATATGCTGCTTTTGAAATCCAGGCCTCTGAGGAGAGATGCCTGGAAACCAAAGCAATGGATCTGATTAGTGCCTAGGGGCCTGTTCTTTCCTTTTTACCTCTGGGGACATCTGTCTATGGGTCTGAGTGCAGGTAGGTGCTCAGTTGGGCTCAGATTGCCCCTGTTTTTCCTGGGAAGCCACCACTATTGAGTTGGAGGTTTATCCTATTAAAAGGGTTGTGGCCATTGGAATGGCCACACACAATTCCCTTGGAGAGGGCAAGTACAGTCCTCAGGTTTGGCTCCAGGGTCCTGAGCCTGTAGGTTTCGTAGGCCAGGGCTGTTTGGACAGTTGTCTGAAAACACAAACTCGGCTTATGTTTCGGGTCATAGGTATGGCAGGACTGATCTACAGACCATGAGGAGAACTCTTCGGGATTTGAAAGAAGGGCGAGTGTGAGGCTCCTGCTCAAATTTTTGTCTCTGGATATCGTGTCACTCATGGTCGTGGAATTTCTGGATGACTTCATGGGAAATGGACGAGTCTTACTCTCTGGTGGTTTGGCCCCGTCCAAAGAGTTTGGGGTCATTCTGTGGGCTGGAAGAAGTCTGTTTTTTTTTTTTTATTCTTGTTTTTTTCTTTTTTACCCTCAGGTGTCCCAACAAATGAGGGATTCCAGAGTAGAGCCCTGGGGAGGGGCGACTGGACCATCAGAAATTTGGTTAAAAATTGGGGCCTAGGGACATGTCAAGCCCATTATGACATCTAATGTTCCAGCAACTGAGAGGACTTACTAGAGGAAAGGACTCATGCTGAGGGTCACAATGCGTGTGTATGCCCTCGTCGCATTCAAGAATGGGCGGGGCCTCAGGGTGAATGCTGGTTTCTCCTACACTGAACGTTGGACAACGTGCCAACCACAAGGGTTCTTGCCATGGGTAAGGAGGAGTTCTGATTTCTGCATCACACTCACCCCTGGGAAGTGATTGGAGATAAGGTCTCGGTTCTGAAGCCTGAAAACTGAGGTAGGGAAGAGATGATGACCTAAGGCCATGGCGGGTTTTATGTGCTCAGTGTGCGGTCAGCTTTCTGGGTGTTGGTCAGGAGGTCCGGGCTCAGGTTGTGTTCGACAGTGCATTAGTGCCCAGGTTAGACTATATAATTTGGGTAAAGTCGAGTGCTGTGTAGGTTTACCCTCATTTAAGGTGCCTGGGCAGCTCATGAGGCAATCATTTTTTTTCTAGAGGGCTGGCAGAGTGCTGCATTGTGGGTCCGGAATTGCCAAACTTGAGGGCTTTGGGGCAAGGAGTGTGAGGACGGAAGTCTGAGAAGACAAGCTAGACTTGGGTTTCAGGGCGAGGGCACGGCAGGTACCCCCTGCAGATCTGAACCAATATCTCATGCATCTGAAGTCAGGGCGAGGATCAGACGTTGGCTCAGGTTGGAGTTTCTGAGCATGACGGCCGCTTCATGAAGGGAGCGGAATCTCGAGGCCATTGAGGTTTTCCCACGTTGGGAGTTGTGGGATGCCCCCTTCATGGATTCCTTCTGCGGGACAATTGAGACCTGTTGGACAGCTCCAGGACATCCCATATGGAATGACTCCAGAGCACCGTTCGCGGATGGATGCCTGGGAAGCCCGCCTCGCATTCCAATTGTCACCTAGCACCAAGACAGTTTAGATCTGATGGCTCTGCGGGAGCAACCGGGGTGGCTGAGTTGAAATGGACTTTCCTGAGGATGGGTCCTAATGTGTTTTTGTGTCCATGAGGGCCTTGGAATGGGGCGGTGGCACCGGGACCCTGAAGTACTCTCCTAAGCTTTGGACATGGCTCCCATGCACAGGTTTCCTTGTGGAGACGAGATGAGTTCTGATGGGTGCCTCAGGAAAACCCCTATGCTCGTATTGGAATCAGGCTTTTGAGGACACATGCCTGTAACCCAAAGCAATGGATCCTATTATGGCCTAGGGTCCTGTCTGGTTCAATCTTCTTCTCTGGGGACATCCATCTATGGTATGAGTGGAGGTCGATTATCAGCTGGTGTCAGATAGCCCTTGTTTGTTCCAGGCAACCTACACTATTGGGATGGCCTCAGGGACTTTGGAGGTTTCTCCTAATTTGTACGATTTTGGACCATGGAATGGGCAGAATTCCCATGGATTGGTAGGCACAGTCCTAATGTGTGGCTCCAGGGGCCCAGCCTGGAGGGTGTGTGGCCCAAGACTTTGAGGACAGAAGTCTGAAAACACAAACTCAGCTTAGGTTTGGGCACGTAGGTATGGCAGGCCCGATCGACAAACCATGAGAAGAAATCTTCAGGATATGAAGGAAGTGCGAGTCTGAGGCGCTTGCTCAGGCTTTTGTCTCTGAATTTTGTATCAGCGATGGCCGTGGAATGTCGGGGCGGCCTCATGGCCATGGACGAATCTTCCTCTCTGAGGATTTGGCCTGATTCCCAATTGCTTTTCGTCAATCTGTGGGATGGGAGGACTCATTTCAGTTTTGTTACCTCAGGTGTCCCACCAAAAGAGGAATTCCAAAGCAAAGCCGTGGGGAAGACTGAAGGGACAACCCAAACTTTGGTTAAAAATTGGGGCCTAGGGGCATGGCAAGCCCAATATGATATCTCTTCATCCAGCCACTGAGTGGCCTTACTTGAGGATTGGGCTCGGCCTGAGGGTCACAATGTGTGTTTGTGACCAATGTGTCCCGCGAGCATGGGCGGGGCCTCATGGGCCACACTGGTTTCAACTACACTGAACGTTGGACAACATGCCAACCACAAGGTTTCTTGCCATGGGGAAGGAGTTCTGATTTCTGCATCACCTTCAACCCTGGGCAGTGATTGGAGATAAGGTCTAGGTTCTGAAACCTGAAAACCGAGGGTGGGAAGAGATGATGACCTAAGGCCATGGCGGCTCGATGTGCTCAGTGTGCGGCCAGCTGTCTGGGAGGGGCCAGGGGGTCCAGGCTCAGGCTGTCTCAGAAAGGGCATTAGTGCCCTGGTCAGCCTATGTATTTGGGGTACAGCCAAGGTCGGTGCAGTTTGATCCTCATTTGGGGTTACTGGGTTGCCCCAGCAGACAATGTTTTTCTTCTGGAGGGCCGGCAGAGTGCTGCATTGTAGTTCTGGATTGCCAAACTGGAAGGCTTGTGGGCCAGTAGTCTGACGACAAAAGTTTGAGAACACAAGCTAGGCTTAGGTTTCTGGGTGAGGCCATAGCACGCACAATCTACAGACCTGAATCTAGATCTCGTGCATCTGAAGTCAGGGCGAGGATCAGACGATCGCTCAGGTTGGAGTTTCTGTCCCTGATGGCCCCTTCATGAATTGGGGGGCATCACGAGGCCATGGGGGTTTTCCCACGATGGGAGTTGTGAGAAGCTCCAAACTGCAGAGAGTCTTCTGCAGGACAATTGAGACCTGTCGTTTGGATCCAGGCCAATGATTCTGAGCAGGGTTCTAAGGATGGATGGCTGGGTAGCCCACCTCGCATTCCAATTATCTCCTAGCAACAAGACAGGTTAGATCTCCTGGATCTGTGGGGAGCAACCGAGGACGCTGAGTTGAAATGGACACCCCTGGGGATGGGTCTAATGTGCTTTTGTGTCTATGGAGACCTTGGAATGAAGCGGAGGCACTGGGGCCCTAAAGGGTTCTCCTTAACAGAGGCTTTGACACAGCCCAACGTGCAAGTTTCCCATGTGTAGATGAGATGTTTTCTGATGTGTGGGTCAAGAAACAGCTATATGCTGCTTTTGAAATCCAGGCCTCTGAGGAGAGATGCCTGGAAACCAAAGCAATGGATCTGATTAGTGCCTAGGGGCCTGTTCTTTCCTTTTTACCTCTGGGGACATCTGTCTATGGGTCTGAGTGCAGGTAGATGCTCAGTTGGGCTCAGATTGCCCCTGTTTTTCCTGGGAAGTCACCACTATTGAGATGGATCAGGGACTTTGGAGGTTTATCCTATTAGAAGGGTTGTGGCCATTGAAATGGGCACACACAATTCCCTTGGAGAGGGCAAGTACAGTCCTCAGGTTTGGCTCCAGGGGCCTGAGCCTGTAGGTTGTGTAGGCCTGGGCTGTTTGGACAGTTGTCTGAAAACACACACCCTCCAGGCTAGGGCCCCTGGAACCACACCTCAGGATTGTTCCTTCCCTCTCAAAGGGAATTCTTCATATTCCATTGGCCACAACCATATAAATCAGGAGAAATCTCCAATGTCCCTGGGACCATACCAATATTGTAGGCCGCTTGGAACAAACAGGGGTGATCTGACTCTAGCTGAGCAACTAGCTCCACACCAACTCGGAGACAGATGTCCCCAGAGAAGAACATTGAACTGGACAGGCCCCTAGGCCCTAATCAGATCCATTGCTTTGGTTTCCAGGCATCTCTTCTCAGAGGCCTGCTTTCCAATACCAGCCTATGGGGTTTCCAGAGGCCCCTTCAGAGCAAGTCTTGTCTGCACATTGGAAACTTGCTCGTGGAGCTATGTCAGAACCTCAGAGGCCTGGTTTTCAATACCACCATATGGGGGTTTCCTGAGTCATCAGTCAGAACAAATGTCTTCTCCACATGGGAAACGTGCTCTTTCAAGCTGTGTCATAACCTCCGGCTAGGAAAATCCTTCAGGGCCCCGGTGCCACCACCTCATTCCAAGGTCTCCATGGACACAATCCCACATTAGGACCCATCTGCAGGAGAGTCTATTTCAACTCAGTGCCCTTGGGTGCTCCCCTAGAGCCAGCAGATCGAACCTATCTTGTCACTAGGAGACAATTGGAATGTGAGGCGGGCTGGCTAGGCATCCATCTGTAGAAAACTACTCTGAAGTAATTCCATATGGGACGTCCTGGAGCCATCCAACAGGTCACAGCTGTCCTGCAGACGGAATCCTTGCGCTTTGGAGCACCTCACAACTCCCATCATGGGAAAAGCTCTGTGGCCTCGTGGTGCACCGTCCCCTTCATGAAAGAGCCATCTTGGACAGAAACTCCAACCTGAGCCAACGTCTAATCCTCGCCCTGACTTCAGATGCACGAAATCTTGATTCAACTCTGCAGAGTGTGCCTGCCGAAACCCCGCCCCGAAGCAAAACCTAGCTATTGTTCTCAGACTTCGTCCTCACACTCCGAGCCCACCAGCCCTCCAGTTATGGAATTCTGGAGAGACACAATGCAGCACTCTGACTGCCCTCCAGGAGAGAAACGTTGTCCTATGGGGCTAACCAGAAACACCAAATGAGGATCAACCTGCATGCCACTTGACTCTACCCCAATTATACAGTTTCGCTTTGGCGTTAATGCCCTGTCTTGCACAGCCTGAGGTCTGAATTCCCAACCAACACCCAGACAGCTGGCTGTACACTGAGCACATCAGACCCGCCATGGCTTTAGGTCATCATCTCTTCCCAACCTTGGTTTTCAGGTTTCAGAACCTAGACCTTATATATACTCACTACCCAGGGGTGAACGTGATGCAGAAATGAAACTCCTTCTTCCTCAAGGCAAGAAACCTTGTGGTTGGCATGTTTTCCAACGTTCAGTGTAGGAGAATCCAGTGTAGCCCATGACTCCCCATGCTTGAGAACCGCAATGGGCACAAACACATTGGGACCCTCAGTGTGAGCCCTGTCCTCAAGTAAAGCCTCTCAGGATCTGGACCAAGAACCCGCATTGCCATCCCTAGTCCCCCAATATTAATGAGAGGTTGAGAGGTCTAGTCACCCCTATTCAGGTCTCTGCTCTGGAACCCCTGAGGAAAAAAATATCGAAGGGTCTCCTCCATCCCCTGAATGAGCCCCAAAACTTGGGATCTGACCAAATCTTAAAAGAGAAAGAATCATCCATGGCCAAAGAGGCCATCCCGTCATTCCATGGCCACCATTGACACAAAATCTAGAGACAAAAGCCTGGAGATATGCCTCACACTTGCCCTTTGTTCATAGCCTGAAAAATTCTCCTCACGGTCTATAGATCAGGCCTGTCATACCTACGTCCCCAAACCTAAGCTGAGTTTGGGTTTTCAGATTTCTGTCCCCACTGTCCTGGCCCACACACCCTCCAGCCTGGGGCCCCTGGAGCCATGCCTCAGGACTGTGCCTGCATTCTCCAAGCAAATTCTGCCCATTCCATTGGCCACAACCCTAAAGATTAGGAGAACACTCCAACGTCCCTGAGGCCATCCCAATAGTGTTGGCCACTCAGGGCAAACAGGGTGATCTGTCCCAAGATGAGCAACTACCTCAACTCAGACCCATAGACAGATAACCCCAGAGAAGAAGATTGAACCGGACAGGCACCTAGGCCCTAATCAGATCCATTGCTTTTGATTCCAGGCATCTCTCCTCAGAGGCCTGGTTTCCAATACCAGCATATGTGTTCTTCTGGAGGTACCAGTCTGAACAAATCTCATTTCCACATGGGAAACATGCATTTTGGAGCTGTGTCACAACCTCCAGTTAAAGGAAACCTTCAGGTCCCAGCAGCCAACACCCCATTCCAAGGTCTCCATGGACACAAACCCACATTATTACCCATCCACAGGCGAGTCCATTTCAACACATCCCCTTTGGTTGCTCCCCAAAAGAAGCAGATCGAACCTGCCTTGTCACTAGGAGACAATAGGAATGTGAGGCGGGCACTCCAGGAATCCATCCTTAGAACCCTGCACTGCCGTGGTTCCGCATGGGACGTCCTGGAACAATATGACCGGTCTCGACTGTCCTGTAGAAGGAATCCTTGCCGATTGGAGCAACATACAATGCCAATAGTGGGAAAGTCTCCATAGCCCCATGATGCCCCCCACCATCATGAAGGGGCCATCCTGAACAGAAACTTCAACCTGAGCCTACGTCTGATCCTCGCCCTGACTTCAGATGCATGAGATTTAGATTTAGCTCTACAGAGTGTGCCTGCCATGATCTTGACCCAAAACCTAAGCCTAGCTTGTGTTCTCACACTTCCTTCCTCACAATTCTGGCCCACAAGCCCTCCAGTGTGAGAATTCCGTCGCCACAATGCAGCAATCTTCCTTCCCTCCAGAAGAAAAACGTTGCCCCTGGGGCTACCCAGAAACGCCAAATGAGGATCAACCTGCATGCCACTCAACTTTACTCCAATTATACAGTCTAAGCTTGGCACTAATGCCCTGTCTGACACAGCCTGAGCCTGGACCTCCTGGATGACACCCAGAAAGGTGGTGTCACACCTAAGGACTGTGCCAGTGCTCTCCAAGGAAACTCTGCCCGTTTCATTTGCCACAACCTTACAGATTAGGAGAAACCTCCAATTCCCAAGATCAGTCCAATAGTGTTGGCCTCCCCCAACAAACATGGGTGATCTGACACAAGCTGAGCAGTGACCTCCATTCTGAATCTTAGACAGAGACACTCAGAGGAGAATATTGAAAAGGACAGGCCCCTAGACCGTAATCAGATCCATTGCTTTGGATTCCAGGCATTGTTCCCCAGATGCTTGGTTTCCAATACCAGGTTGAGGGGGTTTCAGAACAAATCTCGTCTCTACATGGGAAACTTGCTCTTTGGAGCTGCATCAAAACCTCAGGTTAGGAGAATTCTTCAGGGCAACAGAGCCACTGCCCCATTCCAAGGGATCCATGGACACAAATCCACATCGACTGATCCTCATGAGATTCCATTTCAATTCAGCCCCCTCGGTTGTTCCCCCAGTGACAGCAGATCAAATCCTCCTTTTCACTAGGACACAACTGGAATGCAAGTTGGACTGCCCAGGCATCCATCATTAGAACTGTGCTTTGGAGCATTTCTTATGGGACGTCCTTGATCCATCCAAAAGGTCGTGACTGTCCCGCTGACGGAATCCTTGTGGTTTGGAGCATCACACACTCACAAAGTTGGAAATCTTCCATGGTTTCCTGATGCCCCCCCCACCTTCATGAAGGGGACATCATGTACAGAAACTCCAACCTAAGCCAACATCTGATCCTCGCCCTGACTTCAGATGCACGAGATCTCATTTCAGGTCTGTAGAGTGTGCCTGCCATGTCACCGCTGCGAATTCAAAGCTGAACTTGTGTTCTCAGACTTCTGTCCTAAAACACCTGGCCCACAAGCCCTGAAGTTGGCAATTTTGGAGCCAGAATGCAGCACTCTGCCTGCCCTCCAGAAGAAAATCTTTGCCCTATGGGGCCAACCAGAAACCCCAAATGAGGACCAACCTTCACATCACTCGTCTGTACCCCAATTATACAGTCTAGCCTGGGGACTAATGCCCTGCCTGACACAGCCTGAGCCCAGACCTCATGATGGACACAGACATCTGGCCGCACACTAAGTGCATTGGACCCACCATGGCCTTAGGTTGTCATCTCTTACCAACCTCGGTTTTCAGGCTTCAGAATCTAGACCTTATCTCTACTCACTGCCATGCCGTGTACGTGATGCAGAAATCAGAACTCCTCCTTCCCCATGACCAGAAACCCTGTGGTTGGCATGTTGTCCAACGTGCAGTGTAGGAGAAACCAGCATGGCCCATGAGGCCCCAGACATGCTTGAGGGCTGCGATGGGCACAAACACACATTAGGATCCTAAGCATGATCCCTGGCCTCAAGTAAAGCCTCTCCAGGGATGGACCAAGAGCCCACATATGGAGATTACCATGCCCCTACTCCCCAAGCCTTAACCAGTGCTTGAGAAGTCTAGTCACCCCTACTCAGATCTCTTCTCTAGAATCCCTCCTTGGTGGGACACATGAGGTTAAAAAAAAAATAGAGAAAGGACTCCTACCGTCCAAAGAATGACCGCAAACACTTGGAATTGGGCCAAATTCACAGAGAGAAATACTCGTCCATGGCTGATGAGGCCATCCTGACATTCCACGGCCACCATTGACACAAAATCCGGAGACAAAAGCCTGAAAAAGCGCCACACACTCGCCCTTTGTTCAAAGCCTGAAAAATTCTCACGGTCTGTAGATCGGGCCTGCCATACCTATGTCCCCAAACCTAAGCCAAGTTTGTGTTTTCAGACTTCTGTCTCCATTGTCCTGGCCCAAACACCCTCAAGGCTTGGCCCCATGGAGCCACACCTCAGGACTGTGCCTGCCCTCTCCATGGGAATTCTGCTCATTCCTTTGGCACAACCTGACAGATTAGGAGAAACATCCGAAGTCCCCGAGGCCACCCCAATATTGTAGGATGTCCGGGACAAACAGGGACCATCTGCCACAAGCTGAGCCACTACCTCCAATCAGACCTGTAGATAGATATCCATAGAAAAGAAGATTGAACAGGACAGGCACCTAGGCCCTAAACGGATCCATTGCTTTTGTTTTCACGTATCTCTCCTCAGAGGCCTGGATTCCAATACCAGCACATGGCTGTTTCTGGAGCTACCAATCACAACAAATCGCATGCCACATGGGAATCATGCTTTATGGAACTGTGTCAAAACCTCCAGTTAGGAGAAAATTTCACGTCACTGGAGCCACCGCCCCATTCCAATGTCTCAATGGACACAATCCCACATTATAACCCATCCTCAGGAGAGTCCATTTCAACTCAAACCTGGCGGTTGCTCACCCAGTGCCAGCAAATCAAACCTGCTTTGTCACTAGGAGACAATTGGAATGCGAGTTCGTTGCCCAGGTATCCGTTGTTAGAACTCTGCTCTGAAGAAATTCCTAATGGGGTGTCCTTGATCCATTCAACAGGTCTCAACTGTCCTGCAGAAGGAATCCTTGTGGTTTGCAGCATCACACACTCGCACCGTGGGAAAACCTCCATGGCCTCGTGATGCCTCCACCTTCAGGTAGAGGACATCATGGACAGAAACTCCCGTCTGATCCTCGCCCTGACTTCAGATGCATGAGATCTCAATTCAGCTCTGCAGAGTGTGCCTGCCTTGCCCTCGCCCCAAAACCTAAGCCAGCTCACGTTCTCAGACTTCCGTCCTCACACTCCTGGCCCACAAGCCTTCCACTTTGGGAATTCTGGAGACAAAATGCAGCACTCTGCCTGTCCTCCAGAAGAGAGACTTTGCCCTAGGAGTCTACCCAGAAACATCAAATGAGGATCAACCTGCAATTCTCTAGACTGTACCCCAATTATACAGTCTAGCCTGGGCACTAATGCCCTGTCTGACACAGCCTGATCCCAGACCTCGTGACCGACACCCAGACACCTGGCCTCACACTGAACACATCGAACATGCCATGGCCTTAGGTCATCATCTCTTCCCAACCTTGGTCTTCAGGCTTCAGAACCTAGACATTATCTCCACTCACAACTAAGTGATGTACGTGATGCAGAAATCAGAACTTCACCTTCCCCATGACCAGAAACCTT
The DNA here is from genome assembly GCF_964662115.1 of Mustela nivalis. NCBI lineage: Eukaryota > Metazoa > Chordata > Mammalia > Carnivora > Mustelidae > Mustela > Mustela nivalis. The sequence goes on along the minus strand of NW_028134969.1, from coordinate 71,176 downwards.
GTGGTTGGCATGTTGTCCAACGTTCAGTATATGAGAACCCAGCATGGCCCATGAGGCCTCAGACATGCTTGAGGGCTGCGATGGGCACAAACACACATTAGGACCCTAAGCATGAACCCTGGCCTCAAGTAAAGCCTCTCCGGGGCTGGACCAAGAGCCTGCATATGGGACTTGCCATGTCCCTACTCCCCCAATCCTAGCCAGAGCTTGAGAAGTCTAGTCAACCTTATTCAGAGCTCTTTTCTGGAATCCCTCTTTGGTGGGACACATAAGGTAAAAAAAAAAAAAAAAAACAAGATAAAGAAAAAAAAAAAAAAAAGTAAGGACTCCTACCATCCAAAGAATGACCCCAAACACTTGGAATCTGGCCAAATCCACAGAGAGAAATACTCGTCCATGGTCGATGAGGCCAGCCTGACATTCCACGGCCACCATTGACACAAAATCCGGAGACAAAAACCTGAAAAAGCGCCACACACTTGCCCTTTGTTCAGAGCCCCCAAAATTCTCAAGGTCTGTAGATCGGGCCTGCCATACCTATGTCCCCAAACCTAAGCCTAGTTTATGTTTTCAGACTTCTGTCTCTATTGTCCTCACCCACACATTCTAAAGGCTGGGCCCCATGGAGCCACACCTCAGGACTGTGCCTGCCCTCTCCAAGGGAATTCTGCTCATTCATTTGGCACAACCTGACAGATTAGGAGAATTATCCAAAATCTCTGAGGCCATCCCAATAGTGTAGGATGTCCTGGACATACAGGGACCCTCTGGCACAAGCTGAGCCACTACCTCCAATCAGAACCTTAGACAGATATCCATAGAAAAGAATATTGAACAAGACAGGCACCTAGGCCCTAATTGGATCCATTGCTTTTGTTTTCAGGCATCTCTCCTCAGAGGCCTGGATTCCAATACCAGCATAAGGGGGTTTCCAGAGCTACCTATCAGAAAAACTCTCATCTCCACATGGGAATCTTGCTCTATGGAGCTGTGTCATAACCTCCAGTTAGGAGAAAACTTCAGGTCGCTGGAGCCACTGCCCCATTTGAATATCTCCATGGACACAATCCCAAATTATGACCCATCCTCAGGAGAGTCCATTTCAACTAAACCCCCTCGGTTGCTACTCCAGAGCCAGCAGATTGAACCTGCCTTGTCGCTAGGAGACAATTGAAATGCAAGTTGGGCTCTTCAGGCATCCATCCTTAGAACCCTGCTCTTGCGTCATTCCTTATGGGACATCCTTGAGCCATCCAACAGGTCTCGACTGTCCCACAGGAGTCCTTGTGCATGGACCACCTAACAACTCATATCATGGAAAGCTTCCAAGGTCACATGATGCCCCCAATCTTCATGAAGGCAGATCATGGAAAGAAACTCCAACCTGAGCCAACAGCTGATCTTCGCCTTGACTTCAGATGCACGAGATCTTGATTCAGCTCTTCAGAGTGTACCTGCTGTGCCCTCACCCCAAAACCTAAGCGTAGCTAGTGTTTTCCGACTTCCGTCCTCACTCTCCTGGACCACACGCCCTCTATTTTGGGATTTCTGATGACACAGTGCTGCACTCTGCCTGCCCTCTAGAAGAAAAATATTGCCCTATGGGTCTACCCAGAAACCTCCAATGAGGATAAACCTGCACGTCACTCAACTGTACACCAATTATATAGTCTAGCCTGTGCACTAATGCCCTTTCTGACACAACCTGAGGCCTGAATTCCCAACCGACACCCAGACAGCTTGCAGTACACTGAGAACATCTGAACCGCCATGGCCTTAGGTCGCCATCTCTTTCCAACTTCGGTTTTCAGGCTACAGAATCCTAGACCTTATCTCTACTCACTTCCCATGGGTGAACGTGATGCAGAAATCAGAACTCCTCCTTCCCACTCGCCAGAATCTTGTGGTTGGCATCTTGTCCAACGTTCAGTGTAGGAACCCTGTAGGGCCTACAGGGGTAGTAGTAGGGCCCCTGAGGGTAGTGTAGGGTCCCTGAGGCCCTGCCTATGCTTAAGAGCTGCGGTGGGCTCAAACACACATTGGGACCCTCAGTTTGAGCCCTGTCCTCAAGTAAAGCCTCTCAGTGGCTGGACCATGAGCCCGCATATGGGGCCTGCCATGCCCCAAGTCACCCAATCTTAACCAGAGGTAGAGACATCTAGTCACTCCTACTCAGGGCTCTGCTCTGGAATCCCTCTTTGGTGGGACATTTGAGGTAAATAAACACAGAAAGGACTCCTCCCACTCACAGAATGACCCCAATCACTTGGGATTGGGCCATCCCAAGTGATTGGGGTCCAGAGAGAAAGACTCGTCCATGGCCCATGAGGACAGCCCGACATTCCACGGCCACTATTGAAACAAAATCCAGAGACATAAGCTTCAGCAAGTGTTCACACTCACCCTTAGGTCATAGCCCAAAAAATTCTCCTCATAGTCTGTAGATTGGGCCTGCCATACCTACGTCCCCAAACCTAAGCCGAGTTTGTGTTTTCAGACTTCTATCCTGACATCCCTGTCCCACACACCCTCCAGACTGAGGCCCCTGGAGCCACACCTCAGGACTGTGCCTGCCCTCTCCAAGGAAATTCTTCCCATTCCATTGGCCACAACCCTACAGATAAGGAGAAACCTCCAAAGTCCCAGAGGCCATTCCAATAGTGTAGGCCACCCAGGACAAAGAGGGGCGATCTCTCACAAGCTGAGCAACGACGTCAACTCACCCGTAGACAGATAACCCAAGAGAAGAAGTTTAAACTGGACTGGCCCCTAGAATGTAATTGGTTCCATTGCTTTTTTTTCTAAGCATCTCTCCTCAGAGGCCTGTTTTCCAATACCAGCATATGGGGGATTCCAGAGATACCAATCAGAACAAATCTTGTCTTCACATGGGAAACTTATCCTTTGGAGCACTGTAAAAGCCTCCAGTTAGGAGAAACCTTCAGGTAGCCGGAGCAACCGCCCTATTCCAAGGTCTCCATGGACACATACCCGCATTATGACCATTCGGCAGGAGAGTACATTTCAACTCAGCCCCGTCGATTACTCCCCCAGAGGCAGAATATCAAACCTGCCTTGTCGCTAGGAGACAACTGGAATGCAAAGCAGACTCTCTAGGCAATCCATCCATGGAATCCTGCTCTGGCGCCGTTCCATATGGGATGTCCTGGAGCCTTCCAACAGGTCTTGACTGTCCCACAGAAGGAATCCTTGCAGATTGGAGCATCTCACAACTCCTATCGTGGGAAAACCTACATGGCCTCATGAGAGGCTCCCCTTTATAAAGGGGCCATCATGGACAGAAACTCCAACCTGAGCCAACTTCTGATGCATTGCTTTGGTTTCTAGGTATCTCTCCTCAGAGGCCTAGTTTCCAATATCAGAATATGGGGGCTTCCTAAGGAAACAATCAGAACAGATCTCATCTCCACATGGGAAACTTGCTCTTTGGAGCTGTGTCAATACCTCAGGTTAGGAGGATCCTTCAGGGAGCTGGCACCATGGCCCAATCCCAAGGTCTCCAAGGACACAAACTTACATTATGAACCATTCTCAGGAGAGTCCATTTCAAATCAGCCCACTCGGCTGCTCACCCAGAGCCAGCAGATCAAACATTCCTTGTCACTAGGAGACAGTTAGAATGGGAGGCTGGCTGCCCAGGCATCCATCCTTAGAACCCTGCTCTGGAGAACTTCTTTATGGGATGTCTTGAATCCAACCAACCTGTCTTGGCTGTCTCGCAGAATGAATCCTTGTGGTTTGAAGCATCACACAATAACACTGTGAGAAAACCTCCATTTCCTCATGATGCCCCACACCTTCATAAATGGGCCATCATGGACAGAAACTCCATCCTAAGCCAAAGTCTGATCCTCGCCCTGAATTCAGAAGCATGAGATCTCGATTCAGCACTTGAGAGTGTGCCTGCTGGGCCCTCGCCTTGAAACCTAAGCCTATCTTGTGTTCTCAGACTTCCGTCCTCAGAATCCTGGCCACATCCCTCCAGTTTGGAAATTCTGGAGACACAATGCAGCACTCTGCCTGGCCTCCAGAAGAAAAATGTTGCCCTATAGTGCTAACCAGAAACGCCAAATGAGTAACAACCTGCATGCCACTCGACCATACCCCAATTATACAGTCTAGCCTGTGCACTAAAGCCCTGTCTGACACAGCCTGGGGGCAGACCTCCAGTCCAACACCAGGACAGCTGGCCGTACACTGAGCATATCATACCCACAATGGCTTTAGGCCATCATCTCTACCCAACCTCAATTTTCACCTTTATAACCTAGACCTTATCTACACTCACTGCTCAGGAGTGAACGTGATGCAGGAATCAGAACTTCTCCTTCGCCATGGCAAGAAACCTTGTGGTTGCCATGTTGTCCAACGTTCATTGTAGGAGAAAGCAGCATGGACTATGAGGTCCCACCTATCCCTGAGGGCCACAATTTGCACAAACACATATTGTGACCCTCAGCGTGAGCCCTATTCTCATGTGAAGCCACTTAGTGACTGGAACAACAGCCCACATATGGGGCTTGCCAAGCCCCTAGTCACCCAATCTCAACCAGAGTTCGAGATGTCTAGTCACCCAACTCAGGGCTCTGCTCTGGAATCCCTCTTTGGTGGGACACCTGAGGTAAAAAAAAAAATACAGAAAGGACTTTTCCCATCCACAGAATGATCCCACCCCCTTGGGATCAGGCCAAATCACCAGAGAAAGAATTGTCCATGGCCCTTGAGGACACCCCGACATTCCACGGCCACCGTTGACACAAAATCCAGAGACAAAAGCCTGAGCAAGCGCCACATACTCGCCCTTTGTTCATAGCCCGGAAAATTCTCACGTTCTGTAGATCGAGCCTTCATACATACATCCCCAAACCTAAGCTGAGTTTGTGTTTTCACACTTCTGTCCCCACAGTCCTGGCCCACAACCATCCAAGTTGGGGCCCCTGGAGCCACACCTCAGGACTGTGGCTTCCCTCTCCAGGGGAATTCTGCCATTTCCATTGGCCACAACCTTATAGATTAGGAGAAACCTCCAAACTCCCCGAGGCCATCCGAATAGTGTTGGCTGCCCAGGACAAACAGGGATGATCTTTCACAAGTTAGGAAACTACCTCCACTCAGACCCAGAGACAGATATCCCCATAGAATAAGATTGAACTGGACAGGCACTTAGGCCCTAATCAGATCCATTGCTTTTGTTTCCAGGCATCTCTCCTCAGAGGCCTGGTTTCCAATACCAGCATAGGGGGATTACTGAGGCACTCATCAGAAAAATCTCGTCTCCACATAGGAAATGTACTCTTTGGAGCTCTATAAAAACCTCTGTTTAGGAGAATCTTTCAGGGCCCCGGATCAAGCGCCCCATTCCAAGGTCTCCATGGACTTAAACCCACATTATGATCTATCCTCGGGAGCGTCCTTCTCAACTCAACACCCTTGGTTTCTCCCCCAGGGCCTGCAGATCAAACCTGCCTTGTCGCTAGGAGACAACTAGAATGGGAGGTGGGCTGCCTAGGCATCAATCCTTAGAACCCTACTCTGGAGTCATTCCATATGGGACATCCTAGAGCCATCCAACAGATCTCAAGTGTCCCACAGAAGGAATCTTTGCAGTCGGGAGCATCTCAGAACTCCCATTGTGGGAAAATCTACATGGACTCTTGAGACGCTCCACTTATAAAGTGGCCATCATGGACAGAAACTCCAACCTGAGCAAACGTCTGATATTCGCTCTGACTTCAGGTGCATGAGATCATGATTCAGCTCTGCAGAGTGTGCCTTCTGTGCCCTCACCCCAAAAACTAAGCCTAGCTTGTATTCTCAGACTACAGTCCTCACACCGCTGGCCCAAAAGCCCTACAGTTTGGCAATACTGGGGCCACAATGCAGCACTCTGCCTGCCCTCCCAGAGAAAAAACGTTGCCTTATGGAACTACCTAGAGACCCGAATGAGGATCAATTGAACGCCACTCGACTGCACCCCAAATATTCAGTCTACCCTGTCTAATGCCTTGTCTGACACAGCATGAGCCCACACCTCCAGACCTACGCTCAACAGCTGGCCGCACACTGAGCTCATTGGACCCAACAGGTCCTTAGGTCTTCATCTCTACACAACCTCGGTTTTCGGGTTTCAGAACCTAGACCTAAACTCCAATCACTGTCCAGGGGTTAACGTGATGCAGAAGTCAAAACTCTTCCTTCGCCATGGCCAGAAACTTTGTGGTTGGCATATTCTCCAACGTTCAGTGTCGGAGAATCCAGCGTGGCCCATGAGGCCCTTCCCATGCTTGAGGGCCTTGTTGGCACAAATAGGCATTGTGACCCTCAGCATGAGCCCTGTCCTCAAGGAAGGCCTCTCAGTGTCTGAATCAAGAGCCCACATATTGGACTTGCCATGCCCCTAGGCCCCCAAACTAAAACAGAGGTGAGGTTGTCCAGTTATCCCTCCCGAGGACTCTGCTCTGGAATCCCTCCTTTATTGGGACACATGAGGTACAAAAAATAAAATAAAATAAAATAAAAAACAGAAAGGACTCCTCCCATCCAACAGAACATACACAAACTCTTGGGATGGGTCAAATCCTCAGAGAAGGAAAGCCGTCCACAACCCATGAGGCCACGCCAGCATTCCACCCACATTGTTGACACAAATCCAGAGACAAAATCTGAGCGAGCACCTCAAACTCACACTTTTTCATATCCTGAAGTGTTATCACGGTCTGTAGATTGGGCGTGCCATAACTATGTCCCAAATCCTAAGCGGAGTTTGTGTTTTCAGATTTTTGCTCCACAGGCCTGGCCCACACACCCTCAAAGTTGGGCCCCTAGAGCCAAACTCAGAACTTTGCCTGCCCTCTCCAGGGGATTTCTGCCCATTCCATTGGCCACAACCCTATAGATTAGGAGAAACTCAAAAGTCCCGAGGCCATTCCAATATTATAGGTCGCCCAGGACAAACAGGGGCAATCTGACACAATCTGAGCAACTACCTCACCTCAGATACTTAGACACGTATCCCCAGCAAAGAGATTGAACCGGACAGGCACCTAGGCTCTAATCATATCCATTGCTTTTGTTTCCAGTCATCTCTCCTCAGAGGCCTGTTTTCCAATACCAGCATATGGGAGATTCCTTAGGCACTCATCAAAACAATTCTCTTCTCTACATAGGAAACATACTCTTTAGAGCTCCATCAAATCCTCCGGTTATGAACATCCCTCAAGGACCCGGATCAGACCCCATTCCAAGGTCTCCATGGACACAAATGCACATTATGACCCATCCTCAACTCACCCATTTCAACACACCCGCCTCGGTTGCTCCACTAGATCAGGCAGATCGAACTTGCCTTGGCTCTATGAGACACCTGGAATGGGAGGCAGGCTGCCCAGGCATCCATCCTTAGAACCCTGGTCTGGATAACTTCCTTATGGGATGTCCTGGAGCCATCCACCGGTCTCACCTGTCCCACAGAAGGAATCATTGCGGTTTGGAGCATCTCACAATTCAAATCGTGGGAAAACCTCCATGTCCTCGTGACACCCTCTTCTTCATGAAGGGGCCGTCATGGACAGAAACTCCGACCTAAGCCAACGTCTGATCCTAGCTCTGTCTTCAGGTATACGGGATCTCGAATCATCTCTGCAGAGGATGCCTGCCGTCCCTTCACCCCGAAATCTAAGTCTGGCATGTGTTCTCAGAATTTTTTCCTCACACTCCTGGCCCACAAGCCTTCCAGTTTGGGAATTCTGGAGCCAGTATGTGACACTGTGTCTTCCCTCCAGAAGAAAAACGTTGCCCTCTGGGGCTACCCAGTAACCACAAATGAGTACCATCCTGCACGAAACTCGACCGCACCCCAATGATACAGTCTAGCCTGGGCACTAATTCCCTGTCTGCCACAGCCTGAGCCTGCACCTCCCAACCCACACTCAACAGCTGGTTCTAAGCATGGATGCCTGGGCAGCCTGCCTCCCATTCCAGGTGTCTCATAGACGCCAAGGCAAGTTCGATCTGCTGGATCTAGGGGAGCAACCGAGGCGGGTGTGTTGAAATGGGTGAGTTGAGGATGGGTCATAATGTGCATTTGTGTCCATGTTGACCTTGGAATTCGGTGCTTGATCCGGGGCCTTGAGGGATGTTCATAACCGGAGGTTTTGATGGAGCTCTAAAGAGTATGTTTCCTATGTAGAGAAGAGAATTGCTTTGATGAGGGCCTAAGGAATCTCCCATATGCTGGTATTGGAAACCAGGCCTCTGAGGAGAGATGACTGGAATCAAAAGCAATGGATCTGATTAGGGCCTAAGTGCCTGTCCAGTTCAATCTTATTCTCTGGGGATATCTGTCTCTGGGTCTGAGTGGAGGTAGTTTCCTAACTTGTGAGAGATCATCCCTGTTTGTCCTGGGCAGCCAACACTATTCGGATGGCCTCGGGGAGATTGGAGGATACTCCTAATCTATAGGGTTGTGGCCAATGGAAATGGCAGAATTCCCCTGGAGAGGGAAGCCACAGTCCTGAGGTGTGGCTCCAGGGGCCCCAACTTGGATGGTGTGTGGGCCAGGACTTGGGGACAGAAGTCTGAAAACACAAACTCAGCTTAGGTTTGGGGATGTATGTATGAAGGCTCGATCTACAGACCGTGAGAATTTTCCGGGCTATGAACAAAGGGCGAGTATGTGGCGCTTGCTCAGGCTTTTGTCTCTGGATTTTGTGTCAACGGTGGCCGCGGAATGTCGGGGTGTCCTCAAGGGCAATGGACAATTCTTTCTCTGATGATTTGGCCTGATCCCAAATCATTCTGTGGATGGGAAGAGTCCTTTCTGTATTTTTTTTTTACCTCAGGTGTCCCACCAAAGAGGGATTCCAGAGTAGAGCCCTGAGTAGGGTTGACTAGACATCTTGAACTCTGGTTGAGATTGGGTGACTAGGGGCCTGGCAAGCCCCATATGTGGGCTGTTGTTCCAGTCACTAAGAGGCTTTACATGAAGATAGGGCTCACGCTGAGGGTCACAATGTGTGTTTGTGCACATTGTGGCCCTCAGGGATAGGTGGGGCCTCATAGTCCATGCTGCTTTCTCCTACAATGAACATTGGACAACATGCCAACCACTAGGTTTCTTGCCAAGGCGAAGGAGAAGTTCTGATTCCTGCATCACGTTCTCTCCTGAGCAGTGAGTGGAGATAAGGTCTAGGTTCTGAAGGTGAAAACTGAGGTTGGGTAGAGATGATGGCCTAAAGCCATTGTGGGTGTGATATGCTCTGTGTACGGCCAGCTGTCTGGGTGTTGGACTGGAGGTCTGTTCTGAGGCTGTGTCAGACAGGGCTTTAGTGCACAGGCTAGACTGTATAATTGGAGTATGGTCGAGTGGCATGCAGGTTGTTACTCATTTGGCGTTTCTGGTTAGCCCTATAGGGCAACATTTTTCTTCTGGAGGGTAGGCAGAGTGCTGCATTGTGTTTCCAGAATTGCCAAACTGGAGGGGTGTGGCCAGGATTGTGAGGAAGGAAGTCTGAAAAAACAAGCTAGCACGAGTTTTGGGGCCAAGAGCATGGCAGGCCCACTCTGCAGAGGCTGAATCGAGATCTCCTGCAGGTGAGGTCAGGGCGAGTATCAGATGTTGCCTCAAGCTGGAGTTTGTGTCCATGACGGCCCCTTCCTGAAGGGGGTGGGGGCGTCATGAGGCCAGGGAGGTTTTCCCTACGCTGGGAGTTGTGAGCTGCTCCAAACTTCAAAGTTTCCTTCTTCAGGACAGTCGAGTACTATTGGATGGTTCCAGGATGCCCCATACAGAAAGACTCGAGAGCAGGGCCGTAAGCATGGATGCCGAGAAACGCCAACTCACCTTCCCATTGCCTGGTCGAGACAAGGCACGCTCAATCTGCGGGCTCTTGGGTGAGCTACCCAGAAGGCTGAGTTTAAATGGACTCTCCTGAGGATGAGTCATAATGTGGGTTGGTGACCATGGAGACCTTGGAATGTGGCAGTAGCTAAGGGACTCTGCAGGATTCTCCAACCCGAAGGGCTTGACACAACCCCAACAAGGAAGCTTCCCATGTGGAGATGAGAGTTCTTCTGTCTGGTGCCTCAGGACAGCCCCGTATGCTGGTCTTCGAACCCAGGCCTCTGAGGAGTGATACCTGGACACCAAAGCAAGAGTTCATAATAGGGCCTAGGGGCCTGTCTGGTTCAATCTTCTGTCTCTGCGGATATCTGTCTTTGTGTCTGCATGGAGGTAGTAGTTGCTCAGCTTGTGTCATAATGCCCCTATTTATCCAGTGCGGCTTGCGGTAGTGGGATGTCCTTGGGGACTTTGACGTTTCTACTATTTTGTAGAGTTGTGGCCAATGGAATGGGCAGTTTCTTAGGAGAGAGTAGGCACAGTACTGAGGTGTGGCTCCAGAGACCCCAGCCTGGAGGCTGTGTGGGCCATGGCTGTGCAGACAGACATACAAAAACCCTAACTCAGCTCAGGTTTGGTGCCGAGGTTACGGCAGGCCTGATCTACAGTCCATGAGGGGAGTTCCTCTGGATATGAAAGAAGGGTGAGAGGGAGGCAGTCGCTCCGGCTTTTGTCTCTGGATGTTTTGTCCACAATGGCCGTTTAATGTAGGACTTGCCTCATGGGTCGTAGAAGTCTCCCTCTCTGGTAGTTTGTCCAGCCCCCAAGAGTTTGGGGTCATTCTGTGCGAAGGGAAGTGTCCTGTTTTCTGCTTCATGTGTCCCCCCAGTAGAGGGATTCTAGAGCATAGCAGTGGGTACTGACAACTGGAATACTCGCCCTCTGGTTAAGCCTGGGGGCCTATGGATATGACAAGCCCATATGCAGCATCTTGGTCCAGCCACTGAAAGGCGTTACTTTAATACGGGACTCACGCTGCAGGTCACAATGCATGTCTGTGCCCTAGGCGGCCCTCAAGCACTGGCGTGGCCTTTCGGACAATGCAGGTTTTCCCACATTGAACGTTGGACAACATGCCAACCACAAGGTTTCTGGCCATGGGATAGGAGGAATTCTAATTTCTGCATCACGTTCACCCCTGGGCAGTGATTGGAGATACGGTCTAGGTTCTGAAGCCTGAAAACCGAGGTTGGGAAGAGATGACGACCTACAGCCATAGCGGGTCCTATGTGTCCAGGTTGGGGCCAGCTGTCTGGGTGTCGTTTGGGATGTCTTGTCTCAGGCTCTGCCAGACAGGGCATTAGTATACAGGGTGGGCTGTATAATTGCTTTACAATCGAGTGGCATGCATTAGAAAATCATTTGGGGTTTCTTATTAGCAGCATAGGGCAAAGTTTTTCTTCTGGAGGGCAGGCAGCATGCTGCATTGTGGCTTCGGAATTCCCAAACTGGCGGGCTTATGGGCCAGGAGAGTGAGGACGGAAGTCTGAGAACACAAGCTAGGCTTAGGTTTCGGGGCAAGGACATGGCAGGCACACTCTGCAGAGCTGAATTGAGATCTCATGCGTCTGAAGTCAGGTCGAGGTTCAGACTTTGGCTCAGGTTTGAGTTTCTGTCCATGATGGCCCCTTCAGGAAGGGGGGGCATTATGAGGCCATGGGGGTTTTCCCACTATTGGAGTTGTGAGATGCTCCAAACCGCAAGGATTCCTTCTGTGGGACAATTAAGATTTGTTGGATGGCTCCAGGACGTCTTATAAGGTATTTTTCCAGAACAGGGTTCTAAGTATGGATGCCTGGGCAGCCAGCCTCACATTCCATTTGTCTCCTAGCAACTAGAAACGTTTGATCTGCTGGCTTGGGGTAGCAACAGAGGGGGCTGAGTTGAAATGGATTTTCCTGAGGATGGTCTTAATGTTGGATTGAGTCCATGAAGACCTTGGTATGGGGCAGTGGCACCAGGGCCCTGAAGGATTCTCCTAACCAGAGGTTATGACAAAGCTCCAATGAGCAAGTTTTCCATGGGGAGACGAGATTTGTTCTTATTGGTGCCTCAGGAAACCACCATATGCTGGTATTGGAAACGAGGCCTCTGAGGAGAGATGCCTGGAACCCAAAGCAATGGATCTGATTAGGGCCTAGGGTCCTGTCCGGTTCAATATTCTTCTCTGGGGACATCTGTTGTCTGAGTGGAGGTAGTTGCTCAGCTGGTTTGAGATCACCCCTGTTTGTCCTGGGCGGCCTACACTATTGAGATGGCCTCGGTGACTTTGGAGGTTTTTCCTCATTTGCAAAGTTGTGGCCAATGGAATGGGAAGAATTCACTTGAAAGGGAAGCACAGTCCTGAGGTGTGGCTCCAGGGACCCAAGTGTGGAGCGTGTGTGGTCCAGGGGTATTTGGTCAAAAGTCTGAAAACACAAACTCCACTTAGGTTGGGGGATGTAGGTATGGCCGGCCCGATCTATAGACCGTGAGGAGAACTCTTCGGCATATGAACAAAGGGCGAATGTGAGGTTCTTGCTCATGCTTTTTTTTTTTTTTTTCCTGGAAATGTGTCACCGATTGCCATGGAATGTCGGGGTGTCCTCATGGGCCATCGATGAGGCTCCCTTTCTGGGGATTTGACCAGATCCCAAGAGTTTGGGGTCATTCTGTCGTAAGGGAGGAGGCCTTTCTGGTTTTTTTTGTTTATTTTAATTTATTTATTTATTTATTTTTTACCTCAGGTGGACCACCAAAAGAGGGATTCCAGAGCAGTGTCGTGGGTGGGGGCAACTGGACAACCAGACCTCTGGTTAACATTGGGACCTAAGAACATGGCAAGCCCCATATGTGGGCTCTTGGTCCAGACACTGAGAGGCCTTCCTTGAGGATAGGTCTCGCACTGAGTTTCACAATGTGTTTTTGTGCCCAAGGAGCCCCTCAAGTCAGGGTGTGGCCTAATGTACCATGCTGGTTTCTCCTACACTGAACGTTGCACAATATGGCAACCAAAAGTTTTCTGGCCATGGGGAAGAAGGAGTTCTATTTTCTGCCACTGTTTCACTCCTGGACTGTGATTGGATTTAAGGTCTAGGTTCTGAAGCCTGAAAACTGAGGTTGGGAAGAGATGAAGACCTAAGGACATGGTGTGTCTGATGTGCTCAGTGTTCGGCCAGCTGTTGAGTGTGGGTTGGGAGGTGCAGGCTCAGGCTGTGGCAGACAGGGAATTAATGCCCAGGCTAGACTGTATCATTGGGGTGCAGTCGAGTTTCGTGCAGGATGGTACTCATTTGTGGTTACTGGGTAGCCCCAAAGGGTAACGTTTTTCTTCTGGAGGGAAGACACATTGCCACATAGTGGCTCCAGAATTCCCAAACTGGAAGGCTTGTGGGCCAGGAGTGTGAGGAAAAAATTCTGAGAACACAAGCCAGACTTAGATTTCGGGGTGAGGGGACGGCAGGCACCCTCTGCAGAGATGATTCGAGATCCCGTATGCCTGAAGACAGAGCTAGGATCAGAAGTTGGCTTAGGTCGGAGTTTCTGTCCATGATGGCCCCTTAATGAAGGGGAGGGTGTCACGAGGACATGGAGGTTTTGCCACGATGGGAAATGTGAGATGCTCCAAACCGCAATGATTCCTTCTGTGGGACAGTCGAGACCTGTTGGATAGCTCCAGGACATCCCATAAGGAAGTTATCCAGAGCAGGGTTCTAAGGATGGATGCCTGGGCAGCCTGCCTCCCATTCCAGGTGTCTCATAGAGCCAAGGCAAGTTCTATCTGCCGGATCTAGGGGAGCAACCGAGGCGGGTGTGTTGAAATGGGTGAGTTGAGGATGGGTCATAATGTGCATTTGTGTCCATGTAGACCTTGGAATGGGGTGCTTGATCCGGGGCCTTGAGGGATGTTCATAACCGGGGGTTTTGATGGAGCTCTAAAGAGTATGTTTCCTATGTAGAGAAGAGAATTGTTTTGATGAGTGCCTAAGGAATCTCCCATATGCTGGTATTGGAAACCAGGCCTCTGAGGAGAGATGACTGGAATCAAAAGCAATGGATCTGATTAGGGCCTAAGTGCCTGTCCAGTTCAATCTTATTCTATGGGGATATCTGTCTCTGGGTCTGAGTGGAGGTAGTTTCTAACTTGTGAGAGATCATCCCTGTTTGTCCTGGGCAGCCAACACTATTCGGATGGCCTCGGGGAGATTGGAGGATACTCCTAATCTATAGGGTTGTGGCCAATGGAAATGGCAGAATTCCCCTGGAGAGGGAAGCCACAGTCCTGAGGTGTGGCTCCAGGGGCCCCAACTTGGATGGTGTGTGGGCCAGGACTGTGGGGACAGAAGTCTGAAAACACAAACTCAGCTTAGGTTTGGGAATGTATGTATGAAGGCTCGATCTACAGACCGTGAGAATTTTCCGGGCTATGAACAAAGGGCGAGTATGTGGCGCTTGCTCAGGCTTTTGTCTCTGGATTTTGTGTCAACGGTGGCCGCGGAATGTCGGGGTGTCCTCAAGGGCCATGGACAATTCTTTCTCTGATGATTTGGCCTGATCCCAAGTGGTTGGGATCATTCTGTGGATGGGAAGAGTCCTTTCTGTATTTTTTTTTTTTTTTACCTCAGGTGTCCGACCAAAGAGGGATTCCAGAGTAGAGCCCTGAGTAGGGGTGACTAGACATCTCGAACTCTGGTTGAGATTGGGGGACTAGGGGCTTGGCAAGCCCCATATGTGGGCTGTTGTTCCAGTCACTAAGAGGCTTTACATGAGGATAGGGCTCACGCTGAGGGTCACAATGTGTGTTTGTGCACATTGTGGCCCTCAGGGATAGGTGGGGCCTCATAGTCCATGCTGCTTTCTCCTACAATGAACATTGGACAACATGCCAACCACTAGGTTTCTTGCCAAGGCGAAGGAGAAGTTCTGATTCTTGCATCAGGTTCATTCCTGAGCAGTGAGTGGAGATAAGGTCTAGGTTCTGAAGGTGAAAACTGAGGTTGGGTAGAGATGATGGCCTAAAGCCATTGTGGGTGTGATATGCTCTGTGTACGGCCAGCTGTCTGGGTGTTGGACTGGAGGTTTGCCCTCAGGCTGTGTCAGACAGGGCTTTAGTGCACAGGCTAGACTGTACAATTGGGGTATGGTCGAGTGGCATGCAGGTTGTTACTCATTTGGCATTTCTGGTTAGCCCTATAGGGCAACATTTTTCTTCTGGAGGGCAGGCAGAGTGCTGCATTGTGTCTCCAGAATTGCCAAACTGGAGGAGTGGCCAGGATTGTGAGATAGGAAGTCTGAAAACACAAGCTAGCACGAGTTTTGGGGCCAAGAGCATGGCAGGCGCACTCTGCAGAGGCTGAATCGAGATCTCCTGCAGATGAGGTCAGGGCAAGTATCAGATGTTGCCTCAAGCTGGAGTTTGTGTCCATGACGGCCCCTTCCTGAAGGGGGTGGGGGCGTCATGAGGCCAGGGAGGTTTCCCTACGCTGGGAGTTGTGAGCTGCTCCAAACTTCAAAGTTTCCTTCTTCAGGACAGTCGAGTACTATTGGATGGTTCCAGGATGCCCCATACAGAAAGACTCGAGAGCAGGGCCGTAAGCATGGATGCCGAGAAACGCCAACTCACCTTCCCATTGCCTGGTCGAGACAAGACACGCTCAATCTGCGGGCTCTTGGGTGAGCTACCCAGAAGGCTGAGTTTAAATGGACTCTCCTGAGTATGAGTCATAATGTGGGTTGGTGGCCATGGAGACCTTGGTATGTGGCAGTAGCTACGGGACTCTGCAGGATTCTCCAACCCGAAGGGCTTGACACAACCCCAACAAGGAAGCTTCCCATGTGGAGATGAGAGTTCTTCTGTCTGGTGCCTCAGGAAAGCCCCGTATGCTGGTCTTCGAACCCAGGCCTCTGAGGAGTGATACCTGGACACCAAAGCAAGAGTTCATAATAGGGCCTAGGGGCCTGTCTGGTTCAATCTTCTGTCTCTGCGGATATCTGTCTCTGTGTCTGCATGGAGGTAGTAGTTGCTCAGCTTGTGTCATAATGCCCCTATTTGTCCAGTGCGGCTTGCGGTAGTGGGATGTCCTTGGGGACCTTGAGGTTTCTACTATTTTGTGAGTTGTGGCCAATGGAATGGGCAGTTTCTTAGGAGTGAGCAGGCACAGTACTGTGGTGTGGCTCCAGAGACCCCAGCCTGGAGGCTGTGTGGGCCATGGCTGTGCAGACAGACATCCAAAAACCCTAACTCAGCTCAGGTTTGGGGCCGAGGTTACGGCAATCCTGATCTACAGTCCATGAGGGGAGTTCATCTGGATATGAAAGAAGGGTGAGAGGGAGGCAGTCGCTCAGGCTTTTGTCTCTGGATGTTTTGTCCACAATGGCCGTTTAATGTAGGACTTGCCTCATGGGTCGTAGAAGTCTCCCTCTCTGGTAGTTTGTCCAGCCCCCAAGAGTTTGGGGTCATTCTGTGCGAAGGGAAGTGTCCTGTTTTCTGCTTCATGTGTCCCCCCAGTAGAGGGATTCTAGAGCATAGCAGTGGGTACTGACAACTAGAATACTCGCCCTCTGGTTAAGCCTGGGGGCCTATGGATATGACAAGCCCCATATGCAGGATCTTGGTCCAGCCACTGAAAGGCGTTACTTTAATACGGGACTCACGCTGCAGGTCACAATGCATGTCTGTGCCCTAGGCGGCCCTCAAGCACTGGCGTGGCCTTTCGGACAATGCAGGTTTTCCCACATTGAACGTTGGACAACATGCCAACCACAAGGTTTCTGGCCATGGGGAAGGAGGAATTCTAATTTCTGCATCACGTTCACCCCTGGGCAGTGATTGGAGATAAGGTCTAGGTTCTGAAGCCTGAAAACCGAGGTTGGGAAGAGATGACGACCTACAGCCATAGCGGGTCCTATGTGTCCAGGTTGGGGCCAGCTGTCTGGGTGTCGTTTGGGATGTCTTGTCTCAGGCTGTGCCAGACAGGGCATTAGTATACAGGGTGGGCTGTATAATTGCTTTACAATCGAGTGGCATGCATTAGAAAATCATTTGGGGTTTCTTATTAGCAGCATAGGGCAAAGTTTTTCTTCTAGAGGGCAGGCAGCATGCTGCATTGTGGCTTGGGAATTCCCAAACTGGAGGGCTTATGGGCCAGGAGAGTGAGGACGGAAGTCTGAGAACACAAGCTAGGCTTAGGTTTCGGGGCAAGGACATGGCAGGCACACTCTTTAGAGCTGAATTGAGATCTCATGCGTCTGAAGTCAGGTCGAGGTTCAGACTTTGGCTCAGGTTTGAGTTTCTGTCCATGTTGGCCCCTTCAGGAAGGGGGGGCATTATGAGGCCATGGGGGTTTTCCCACTATTGGAGTTGTGAGATGCTCCAAACCGCAAGGATTCCTTCTGTGGGACAAGTAAGATTTGTTGGATGGCTCCAGGACGTCTTATAAGGTATTTTTCCAGAACAGGGTTCTAAGTATGGATGCCTGGGCAGCCAGCCTCACATTCCAATTGTCTCCTAGCAACAAGAAACGTTTGATCTGCTGGCTTGTGGTAGCAACAGAGGGGGCTGAGTTGAAATGGACTTTCCTGAGGATGGTCTTAATGTTGGATTGAGTCCATGGAGACCTTGGTATGGGGCAGTGGCACCAGGGCCCTGAAGGATTCTCCTAACCAGAGGTTATGACAAAGCTCCAATGAGCAAGTTTTCCATGGGGAGACGAGAGTTGTTCTTATTGGTGCCTCAGGAAACCACCATATGCTGGTATTGGAAACGAGGCATTGAGGAGAGATGCCTGGAAACCAAAGCAATGGATCTGATTAGGGCCTAGGGTCCTGTCCGGTTCAATATTCTTCTCTGGGGACATCTGTTGTCTGAGTGGAGGTAGTTGCTCAGCTGGTTTGAGATCACCCCTGTTTGTCCTGGGCGGCCTACACTATTGGGATGTCCTCGGTGACTTTGGAGGTTTTTCCTAATTTGCAAGGTTGTGGCCAATGGAATGGGAAGAATTCCCTTGAAAGGGAAGCACAGTCCTGAGGTGTGGCTCCAGGGACCCAAGTGGGGAGCGTGTGTGGTCCAGGGCTATTTGGTCAAAAGTCTGAAAACACAAACTCCACTTAGGTTGGTTGATGTAGGTAGGGCCGGCCCGATCTATAGAACGTGAGGAGAACTCTTCGGCATATGAACAAAGGGCGAATGTGAGGTGCTTGCTCATGCTTTTTTTTTTTTTTTCTGGAAATGTGTCACCGATTGCCATGGAATGTCGGGGTGTCCTCATGGGCCATCGATGAGGCTCCCTTTCTGGGGATTTGACCAGATCCCAAGAGTTTGGGGTCATTCTGTCGTAAGGGAGGAGGCCTTTCTCTTTTTTTTTGTTTATTTTTATTCATTTATTTATTTTTTTTTTTTACCTCAGGTGGACCACCAAAAGAGGGATTCCAGAGCAGAGTCGTGGGTGGGGGCAACTGGACAACCAGACCTCTGGTTAACATTGGGACCTAAGAACATGGCAAGCCCCATATGTGGGCTCTTGGTCCAGACACTGAGAGGCCTTCCTTGAGGATAGGTCTCGCACTGAGTTTCACAATGTGTTTTTGTGCCCAAGTAGCCCCTCAAGTCAGGGCGTGGCCTAAAGTACCATGCTGGTTTCTCCTACACTGAACGTTGCACAATATGGCAACCAAAAGTTTTCTGGCCATGGGGAAGAAGGAGTTCTATTTTCTGCAACTCTTTCACTCCTGGATGTGATTGGATTTAAGGTCTAGGTTCTGAAGCCTGAAAACTGAGGTTGGGAAGAGATGAAGACCTAAGGCCATGGTGTGTCTGATTGCTCAGTGTTCGGCCAGCTGTTGAGTGTGTGTTGGGAGGTGCAGGCTCAGGCTGTGGCAGACAGGGAATTAATGCCCAGGCTAGACTGTATCATTGGGGTGCAGTCGAGTTTCATGCAGGATGGTACTCATTTGTGGTTACTGGGTAGCCCCAAAGGGCAACGTTTTTCTTCTGGAGGGAAGACACATTGCCACATAGTGGCTCCAGAATTCCCAAACTGGAAGGCTTGTGGGCCAGGAGTGTGAGGAAAAAATTCTGAGAACACAAGCCAGACTTAGATTTCGGGGTGAGGGGACGGCAGGCACCCTCTGCAGAGATGATTCGAGATCCCGTATACCTGAAGACAGAGCTAGGATCAGAAGTTGGCTTAGGTCGGAGTTTCTGTCCATGACGGCCCCTTCATGAAGGGGAGGGTGTCACGAGGACATAGAGGTTTTCCCACGATGGGAATTGTGAGATGCTCCAAACCGCAATGATTCCTTCTGTGGGACAGTCGAGACCTGTTGGACGGCTCCAGGACATCCCATAAGGAAGTTATCCAGAGCAGGGTTCTAAGGATGGATGCCTGGGCAGCCTGCCTCCCATTCCAGGTGTCTCATAGAGCCAAGGCAAGTTCGATCTGCTGGATCTAGGGGAGCAACCGAGGCGGGTGTGTTGAAATGGGTGAATTGAGGATGGGTCATAATGTGCATTTGTGTCCATGTAGAACTTGGAATGGGATGCTTGATCCGGGGCCTTGAGGGATGTTCATAACCGGAGGTTTTGATGGAGCTCTAAAGAGTATGTTTCCTATGTAGAGAAGAGAATTGTTTTGATGAGTGCCTAAGGAATCTCCCATATGCTGGTATTGGAAACCAGGCCTCTGAGGAGAGATGACTGGAATCAAAAGCAATGGATCTGATTAGGGCCTAAGTGCCTGTCCAGTTCAATCTTATTCTATGGGGATATCTGTCTCTGGGTCTGAGTGGAGGTAGTTTCCTAACTTGTGAGAAATCATCCCTGTTTGTCCTGGACAGCTAACACTATTCGGATGGCCTCGGGGATATTGGAGGATACTCCTAATCTATAGGGTTGTGGCCAATGGAAATGGCAGAATTCCCCTGGAGAGGAAAGCCACAGTCCTGAGGTGTGGCTCCAGGGGCCCCAACTTGGATGGTGTGTGGGCCAGGACTGTGGGGACAGAAGTCTGAAAACACAAACTCAGCTTAGGTTTGGGGATGTATGTATGAAGGCTCGATCTACAGACCGTGAGAATTTTCCGGGCTATGAACAAAGGGCGAGTATGTGGCGCTTGATCAGGCTTTTGTCTCTGGATTTTGTGTCAACGGTGGCCGCGGAATGTCGGGGTGTCCTCCAGGGCCATGGACAGTTCTTTCTCTGATGATTTGGCCTGATCCCAAGTGGTTGGGATCATTCTGTGGATGGGAAGAGTCCTTTCTGTATTTTTTTTTTTTTTTACCTCAGGTGTCCCACCAAAGAGGGATTCCAGAGTAGAGCCCTGAGTAGGGGTGACTAGACATCTCGAACTCTGGTTGAGATTGGGGGACTAGGGGCCTGGCAAGCCCCATATGTGTGCTGTTGTTCCAGTCACTAAGAGGCTTTACATGAGGATAGGGCTCACGCTGAGGGTCACAATGTGTGTTTGTGCCCATTGTGGCCCTCAGGGATAGGTGGGGCCTCATAGTCCATGCTGCTTTCTCCTACAATGAACATTGGACAACATGCCAACCACTAGGTTTCTTGCCAAGGCGAAGGAGAAGTTCTGATTCTTGCATCAGGTTCACTCCTGAGCAGTGAGTGGAGATAAGGTCTAGGTTCTGAAGGTGAAAACTGAGGTTGGGTAGAGATGATGGCCTAAAGCCATTGTGGGTGTGATATGCTCTGTGTACGGCCAGCTGTCTGGGTGTTGGACTGGAGGTCTGCCCTCAGGCTGTGTCAGACAGGGCTTTAGTGCACAGGCTAGACTGTATAATTGGGGTATGGTCGAGTGGCATGCAGGTTGTTACTCATTTGGCGTTTCTGGTTAGCCCTATAGGGCAACATTTTTCTTCTGGAGGGCAGGCAGAGTGCTGCATTGTGTCTCCAGAATTGCCAAACTGGAGGGGTGTGGCCAGGATTGTGAGGAAGGAAGTCTGAAAACACAAGCTAGCACGAGTTTTGGGGCCAAGAGCATGGCAGGCCCACTCTGCAGAGGCTGAATCGAGATCTCCTGCAGGTGAGGTCAGGGCGAGTATCAGATGTTGCCTCAAGCTGGAGTTTGTGTCCATGACGGCCCCTTCCTGAAGGGGGTGGGGGCGTCATGAGGCCAGGGAGGTTTCCCTACGCTGGGAGTTGTGAGCTGCTCCAAACTTCAAAGTTTCCTTCTTCAGGACAGTCGAGTACTATTGGATGGTTCCAGGATGCCCCATACGGAAAGACTCGAGAGCAGGGCCGTAAGCATGGATGCCGAGAAACGCCAACTCACCTTCCCATTGCCTGGTCGAGACAAGGCACGCTCAATCTGCGGGCTCTTGGGTGAGCTACCCAGAAGGCTGAGTTTAAATGGACTCTCATGAGTATGAGTCATAATGTGGGTTGGTGGCCATGGAGACCTTGGTATGTGGCAGTAGCTACGGGACTCTGCAGGATTCTCCAACCCGAAGGGCTTGACACAACCCCAACAAGGAAGCTTCCCATGTGGAGATGAGAGTTCTTCTGTCTGGTGCCTCAGGAAAGCCCCGTATGCTGGTCTTCGAACCCAGGCCTCTGAGGAGTGATACCTGGACACCAAAGCAAGAGTTCATAATAGGGCCTAGGGGCCTGTCTGGTTCAATCTTCTGTCTCTGCGGATATCTGTCTTTGTGTCTGCATGGAGGTAGTAGTTGCTCAGCTTGTGTCATAATGCCCCTATTTGTCCAGTGCGGCTTGCGGTAGTGGGATGTCCTTGGGGACCTTGAGGTTTCTACTATTTTGTAGAGTTGTGGCCAAAGGAATGGGCAGTTACTTAGGAGAGAGCAGGCACAGTACTGTGGTGTGGCTCCAGAGACCCCAGCCTGGAGGCTGTGTGGGCCATGGCTGTGCAGACAGACATCCAAAAACCCTAACTCAGCTCAGGTTTGGGGCCGAGGTTACGGCAGGCCTGATCTACAGTCCATGAGGGGAGTTCATCTGGATATGAAAGAAGGGTGAGAGGGAGGCAGTCGCTCAGGCTTTTGTCTCTGGATGTTTTGTCCACAATGGCCATTTAATGTAGGAGTTGCCTCATGGGTCGTAGAAGTCTCCCTCTCTGGTAGTTTGTCCAGCCCCCAAGAGTTTGGGGTCATTCTGTGGGAAGGGAAGTGTCCTGTTTTCTGCTTCATGTGTCCCCCCAGTAGAGGGATTCTAGAGCATAGCAGTGGGTACTGACAACTGGAATACTCGCCCTCTGGTTAAGCCTGGGGGCCTATGGATATGACAAGCCCCATATGCCGGATCTTGGTCCAGCCACTGAAAGGCGTTACTTTAATACGGGACTCAAGCTGCAGGTCACAATGCATGTCTGTGCCCTAGGCGGCCCTCAAGCACTGGCGTGGCCTTTCGGACAATGCAGGTTTTCCCACATTGAACGTTGGACAACATGCCAACCACAAGGTTTCTGGCCATGGGATAGGAAGAATTCTAATTTCTGCATCACGTTCACCCCTGGGCAGTGATTGGAGATAAGGTCTAGGTTCTGAAGCCTGAAAACCGAGGTTGGGAAGAGATGACGACCTACAGCCATAGCGGGTCCTATGTGTCCAGGTTGGGGCCAGCTGTCTGGGTGTCGTTTGGGATGTGTTGTCTCAGGCTCTGCCAGACAGGGCATTAGTATACAGGGTGGGCTGTATAATTGCTTTACAATCGAGTGGCATGCATTAGAAAATCATTTGGGGTTTCTTATTAGCAGCATAGGGCAAAGTTTTTCTTCTAGAGGGCAGGCAGCATGCTGCATTGTGGCTTCGGAATTCCCAAACTGGAGGGCTTATGGGCCAGGAGAGTGAGGACGGAAGTCTGAGAACACAAGCTAGGCTTAGGTTTCGGGGCAAGGACATGGCAGGCACACTCTGCAGAGCTGAATTGAGATCTCATGCGTCTGAAGTCAGGTCGAGGTTCAGACTTTGGCTCAGGTTTGAGTTTCTGTCCATGTTGGCCCCTTCAGGAAGGGGGGGCATTATGAGGCCATGGGGGTTTTCCCACTATTGGAGTTGTGAGATGCTCCAAACCGCAAGGATTCCTTCTGTGGGACAATTAAGATTTGTTGGATGGCTCCAGGATGTCTTATAAGGTATTTTTCCAGAACAGCGTTCTAAGTATGGATGCCTGGGCAGCCAGCCTCACATTCCAATTGTCTCCTAGCAACAAGAAACGTTTGATCTGCTGGCTTGGGGTAGCAACAGAGGGGGCTGAGTTGAAATGGACTTTCCTGAGGATGGTCTTAATGTTGGATTGAGTCCATGGAGACCTTGGTATGGGGCAGTGGCACCAGGGCCCTGAAGGATTCTCCTAACCAGAGGTTATGACAAAGCTCCAATGAGCAAGTTTTCCATGGGGAGACGAGATTTGTTCTTATTGGTGCCTCAGGAAACCACCATATGCTGGTATTGGAAACGAGGCCTCTGAGGAGAGATGCCTGGAAACCAAAGCAATGGATCTGATTAGGGCCTAAGGTCCTGTCCGGTTCAATATTCTTCTCTGGGGACATCTGTTGTCTGAGTGGAGGTAGTTGCTCAGCTGGTTTGAGATCACCCCTGTTTGTCCTGGGCGGCCTACACTATTGGGATGTCCTCGGTGACTTTGGAGGTTTTCCTCATTTGCAAGGTTGTGGCCAATGGAATGGGAAGAATTCCCTTGAAAGGGAAGCACAGTCCTGAGGTGTGGCTCCAGGGACCCAAGTGTGGAGCGTGTGTTGTCCAGGGCTATTTGGTCAAAAGTCTGAAAACACAAACTCCACTTAGGTTGGGGGATGTAGGTAGGGCCGGCCCGATCTATAGACCGTGAGGAGAACTCTTCGGCATATGAACAAAGGGCGAATGTGAGGTGCTTGCTCATGCTTTTTTTTTTTTTTTCTGGAAATGTGTCACCGATTGCCATGGAATGTCGGGGTGTCCTCATGGGCCATCGATGAGGCTCCCTTTCTGGGGATTTGACCAGATCCCAAGAGTTTGGGGTCATCCTGTCGTAAAGGAGGAGGCCTTTCTGGTTTTTTTTGTTTATTTTTATATATTTATATATTTTTTTTTTATCTCAGGTGGACCACCAAAAGAGGGATTCCAGAGCAGAGTCGTGGGTGGGGGCAACTGGACAACCAGACCTCTGGTTAACATTGGGACCTAAGAACATGGCAAGCCCCATATGTGGGCTCTTGGTCCAGACACTGAGAGGCCTTCCTTGAGGATAGGTCTCGCACTGAATTTCACAATGTGTTTTTGTGCCCAAGGAGCCCCTCAAGTCAGGGTGTGGCCTAATGTATCATGCTGGTTTCTCCTACACTGAACGTTGCACAATATGGCAACCAAAAGTTTTCTGGCCATGGGGAAGAAGGAGTTCTATTTTCTGCAACTCTTTCACTCCTGGACTGTGATTGGATTTAAGGTCTAGGTTCTGAAGCCTGAAAACTGAGGTTGGGAAGAGATGAAGACCTAAGGCCATGGTGTGTCTGATTGCTCAGTGTTCGGCCAGCTGTTGAGTGTGGGTTGGGAGGTGCAGGCTCAGGCTGTGGCAGACAGGGAATTAATGCCCAGGCTAGACTGTATCATTGGGGTGCAGTCGAGTTTCGTGCAGGATGGTACTCATTTGTGGTTACTGGGTAGCCCCAAAGGGCAACGTTTTTCTTCTGGAGGGAAGACACAGTGCCACATAGTGGCTCCAGAATTCCCAAACTGGAAGGCTTGTGGGCCAGGAGTGTGAGGAAAAAATTCTGAGAACACAAGCCAGACTTAGATTTCGGGGTGAGGGGACGGCAGGCACCCTCTGCAGAGATGATTCGAGATCAAGTATACCTGAAGACAGAGCTAGGATCAGAAGTTGGCTTAGGTCGGAGTTTCTGTCCATGACGGCCCCTTCATGAAGGGGAGGGTGTCACGAGGACATGGAGGTTTTCCCACGATGGGAATTGTGAGATGCTCCAAACCGCAATGATTCCTTTTGTGGGACAGTCGAGACCTGTTGGATAGCTCCAGGACATCCCATAAGGAAGTTATCCAGAGCAGGGTTGTGAGGATGGATGCCTGGGCAGCCTGCCTCCCATTCCAGGTGTCTCATAGAGCCAAGGCAAGTTCGATCTGCTGGATCTAGGGGAGCAACCGAGGCGGGTGTGTTGAAATGGGTGAGTTGAGGATGGGTCATAATGTGCATTTGTGTCCATGTAGACCTGGAATGGGGTGCTTTATCCGGGGCCTTGAGGGATGTTCATAACCGGGGGTTTTGATGGAGCTCTAAAGAGTATGTTTCCTATGTAGAGAAGAGAATTGTTTTGATGAGTGCCTAAGGAATCTCCCATATGCTGGTATTGGAAACCAGGCCTCTGAGGAGAGATGACTGGAATCAAAAGCAATGGATCTGATTAGGGCCTAAGTGCCTGTCCAGTTCAATCTTATTCTCTGGGGATATCTGTCTCTGGGTCTGAGTGGAGGTAGTTTCCTAACTTGTGAGAGATCATCCCTGTTTGTCCTGGGCAACCAACACTATTCGGATGGCCTCGGGGAGATTGGAGGATACTCCTAATCTATAGGGTTGTGGCCAATGGAAATGGCAGAATTCCCCTGGAGAGGGAAGCCACAGTCCTGAGGTGTGGCTCCAGGGGCCCCAACTTGGATGGTGTGTGGGCCAGGACTGTGGGGACAGAAGTCTGAAAACACAAACTCAGCTTAGGTTTGGGGATGTATGTATGAAGGCTCGATCTACAGACCGTGAGAATTTTCCGGGCTATGAACAAAGGGCGAGTATGTGGCGCTAGCTCAGGCTTTTGTTCTGGATTTTGTGTCAACGGTGGCCGCGGAATGTCGGGGTGTCCTCCAGGGCCATGGACAGTTCTTTCTCTGATGATTTGGCCTGATCCCAAGTGGTTGGGATCATTCTGTGGATGGGAAGAGTCCTTTCTGTAATTTTTTTTTTTTCCTCAGGTGTCCCACCAAAGAGGGATTCCAGAGTAGAGCCCTGAGTAGGGGTGACTAGACATCTCGAACTCTGGTTGAGATTGGGGGACTAGGGTCCTGGCAAGCCCCATATGTGGGCTGTTGTTCCAGTCACTAAGAGGCTTTACATGAGGATAGGGCTCACGCTGAGGGTCTCAATGTGTGTTTGTGAACATTGTGGCCCTCAGGGATAGGTGGGGCCTCATAGTCCATGCTGCTTTCTCCTACAATGAACATTGGACAACATGCCAACCACTAGGTTTCTTGCCAAGGCGAAGGAGAAGTTCTGATTCTTGCATCACGTTCACTCCTGAGCAGTGAGTGGAGATAAGGTCTAGGTTCTGAAGGTGAAAACTGAGGTTGGGTAGAGATGATGGCCTAAAGCTATTGTGGGTGTGATATGCTCTGTGTACGGCCAGCTGTCTGGGTGTTGGACTGGAGGTCTGCCCTCAGGCTGTGTCAGACAGGGCTTTAGTGCACAGGCTAGACTGTATAATTGGGGTATGGTCGAGTGGCATGCAGGTTGTTATTCATTTGGCGTTTCTGGTTAGCGCTATAGGGCAACATTTTTCTTCTGGAGGGCAGGCAGAGTGCTGCATTGTGTCTCCAGAATTGCCAAACTGGAGGGGTGTGGCCAGGATTGTGAGGAAGGAAGTCTGAAAACACAAGCTAGCACGAGTTTTGGGGCCAAGAGCATGGCAGGCCCACTCTGCAGAGGCTGAATCGAGATCTCCTGCAGGTGAGGTCAGGGCGAGTATCAGATATTGCCTCAAGCTGGAGTTTGTGTCCATGACGGCCCCTTCCTGAAGGGGGTGGGGGCGTCATGAGGCCAGGGAGGTTTCCCTACGCTGGGAGTTGTGAGCTGCTCCAAACTTCAAAGTTTCCTTCTTCAGGACAGTCGAGTACTATTGGATGGTTCCAGGATGCCCCATACAGAAAGACTCGAAAGCAGGGCCGTAAGCATGGATGCCGAGAAACGCCAACTCACCTTCCCATTGCCTGGACGAGACAAGGCACGCTCAATCTGCGGGCTCTTGGGTGAGCTACCAAGAAGGCTGAGTTTAAATGGACTCTCCTGAGGATGAGTCATAATGTGGGTTGGTGGCCATGGAGACCTTGGAATGTGGCAGTAGCTAAGGGACTCTGCAGGATTCTCCAACCCGAAGGGCTTGACACAACCCCAACAAGGAAGCTTCCCATGTGGAGATGAGAGGTCTTCTGTCTGGTGCCTCAGGAAAGCCCCATATGCTGTTCTTCGAACTCAGGCCTCTGAGGAGTGATACCTGGAAACCAAAGCAAGAGTTCATAATAGGGCCTAGGGGCCTGTCTGGTTCAATCTTCTGTCTCTGCGGATATCTGTCTTTGTGTCTGCATGGAGTAGTAGTTGCTCAACTTGTGTCATAATGCCCCTATTTGTCCAGTGCGGCTTGCGGTAGTGGGATGTCCTTGGGGACCTTGAGGTTTCTACTATTTTGTGAGTTGTGGCCAATGGAATGGGCAGTTTCTTAGGAGAGAGCAGGCACAGTACTGTGGTGTGGCTCCAGAGACCCCAGCCTGGAGGCTGTGTGGGCCATGGCTGTGCAGACAGACATCCAAAAACCCTAACTCAGCTCAGGTTTGGGGCCTAGGTTATGGCAGGCCTTATCTACAGTCCATTAGGGGAGTTCATCTGGATATGAAAGAAGGGTGAGAGGGAGGCAGTCGCTTCGGCTTTTGTCTCTGGATGTTTTGTCCACAATGGCCGTTTAATGTAGGACTTGCCTCATGGGTCGTAGAAGTCTCCCTCTCTGGTAGTTTGTCCAGCCCCCAAGAGTTTGGGGTCATTCTGTGGGAAGGGAAGTGTCCTGTTTTCTGCTTCATGTGTCCCCCCAGTAGAGGGATTCTAGAGCATAGCAGTGGGTACTGACAACTGGAATACTCGCCCTCTGGTTAAGCCTGGGGGCCTATGGATATGACAAGCCCCATATGCAGGATCTTGGTCCAGCCACTGAAAGGCGTTACTTTAATACGGGACTCACGCTGCAGGTCACAATGCATGTCTGTGCCCTAGGCGGCCCTCAAGCACTGGCGTGGCCTTTCGGACAATGCAGGTTTTCACACATTGAACGTTGGACAGCATGCCAACCACAAGGTTTCTGGCCATGGGGAAGGAGGAATTCTAATTTCCGCATCACATTCACCCCTGGGCAGTGATTGGAGATAAGGTCTAGGTTCTGAAGCCTGAAAACCGAGGTTGGGAAGAGATGACGACCTACAGCCATAGCGGGTCCTATGTGTCCAGGTTGGGGCCAGCTGTCTGGGTGTCGTTTGGGATGTCTTGTCTCAGGCTCTGACAGACAGGGCATTAGTGTACAGTGTGGGCTGTATAATTGCTTTACAATCGAGTGGCATGCATTAGAAAATCATTTGGGGTTTCTTATTAGCAGCATAGGGCAAAGTTTTTCTTCTGGAGGGCAGGCAGCATGCTGCATTGTGGCTTCGGAATTCCCAAACTGGAGGGCTTATGGGCCAGGAGAGTGAGGACGGAAGTCTGAGAACACAAGCTATGCTTAGGTTTCGGGGCAAGAACATGGCAGGCACACTCTGCAGAGATGAATTGGATCTCATGCGTCTGAAGTCAGGTCGAGGTTCAGACTTTGGCTCAGGTTTGAGTTTCTGTCCATGTTGGCCCCTTCAGGAAGGGGGGGCATTATGAGGCCATGGGGGTTTTCCCACTATTGGAGTTGTGAGATGCTCCAAACCGCAAGGATTCCTTCTGTGGGACAAGTAAGATTTGTTGGATGGCTCCAGGACGTCTTATAAGGTATTTTTCCAGAACAGGGTTCTAAGTATGGATGCCTGGGCAGCCAGCCTCACATTCCAATTGTCTCCTAGCAACAAGAAACGTTTGATCTGCTGGCTTGGGGTAGCAACAGAGGGGGCTGAGTTGAAATGGACTTTCCTGAGGATGGTCTTAATGTTGGATTGAGTCCATGGAGACCTTGGTATGGGGCAGTGGCACCAGGGCCCTGAAGGATTCTCATAACCAGAGGTTATGACAAAGCTCCAATGAGCAAGTTTTCCATGGGGAGACGAGATTTGTTCTTATTGGTGCCTCAGGAAACCACCATATGCTGGTATTGGAAACGAGGCCTCTGAGGAGAGATGCCTGGAAACCAAAGCAATGGATCTGATTAGGGCCTAGGGTCCTGTCCGGTTCAATATTCTTCTCTGGGGACATCTGTTGTCTGAGTGGAGGTAGTTGCTCAGCTGGTTTGAGATCACCCCTGTTTGTCCTGGGCGGCCTACACTATTGGGATGGCCTCGGTGACTTTGGAGGTTTTTCCTCATTTGCAAAGTTGTGGCCAATGGAATGGGAAGAATTCACTTGAAAGGGAAGCACAGTCCTGAGGTGTGGCTCCAGGGACCCAAGTGTGGAGCGTGTGTGGTCCAGGGCTATTTGGTCAAAAGTCTGAAAACACAAACTCCACTTAGGTTGGGGGATGTAGGTATGGCCGGCCCGATCTATAGACCGTGAGGAGAACTCTTCGGCATATGAACAAAGGGCGAATGTGAGGTGCTTGCTCATGCTTTTTTTTTTTTTTTTTTTCTGGAAATGTGTCACCGATTGCCATGGAATGTCGGGGTGTCCTCATGGGCCATCGATGAGGCTCCCTTTCTGGGGATTTGACCAGATCCCAAGAGTTTGGGGTCATTCTGTCGTAAGGGAGGAGGCCTTTCTGGGTTTTTTTGTTTATTTTTATTTATTTATTTATTTATTTTTTACCTCAGGTGGACCACCAAAAGAGGGATTCCAGAGCAGTGTCGTGGGTGGGGGCAACTGGACAACCAGACCTCTGGTTAACATTGGTACCTAATAACATGGCAAGCCCCATATGTGGGTCTTGGTCCAGACACTGAGAGGCCTTCCTTGAGGATCGGTCTCACACTGAGTTTCACAATGTGTTTTTGTGCCCAAGGAGCCCCTCAAGTCAGGGCGTGGCCTAATGTACCATGCTGGTTTCTCCTACACTGAACGTTGCACAATATGGCAACCAAAAGTTTTCTAGCCATGGGGAAGAAGGAGTTCTATTTTCTGCAACTCTTTCACTCCTGGACTGTGATTGGATTTAAGGTCTAGGTTCTGAAGCCTGAAAACTGAGGTTGGGAAGAGATGAAGTCCTAAGGCCATGGTGTGTCTGATTGCTCAGGGTTCGGCCAGCTGTTGAGTGTGGGTTGGGAGGTGCAGGCTCAGGCTGTGGCAGACAGGGAATTAATGCCCAGGCTAGACTGTATCATTGGGGTGCAGTCGAGTTTCGTGCAGGATGGTACTCATTTGTGGTTACTGGGTAGCCCCAAAGGGCAACGTTTTTCTTCTGGAGGGAAGACACAGTGCCACATAGTGGCTCCAGAATTCCCAAACTGGAAGGCTTGTGGGCCAGGAGTGTGAGGAAAAAATTCTGAGAACACAATCCAGACTTAGATTTCGGGGTGAGGGGACGGCAGGCACCCTCTGCAGAGATGATTCGAGATCCCGTATAACTGAAGACAGAGCTAGGATCAGAAGTTGGCTTAGGTCGGAGTTTCTGTCCATGACGGCCCCTTCATGAAGGGGAGGGTGTCACGAGGACATGGAGGTTTTCCCACGATGGGAATTGTGAGATGCTCCAAACCGCAATGATTCCTTCTGTGGGACAGTCGAGACCTGTTGGATAGCTCCAGGACATCCCATAAGGAAGTTATCCAGAGCAGGGTTCTAAGGATGGATGCCTGGGCAGCCTGCCTCCCATTCCAGGTGTCTCATAGAGCCAAGGCAAGTTCGATCTGCTGGATCTAGGGGAGCAACCGAGGCGGGTGTGTTGAAATGGGTGAGTTGAGGATGGGTCATAATGTGCATTTGTGTTCATGTAGACCTGGGAATGGGGTGCTTGATCCGGGGCCTTGAGGGATGTTCATAACCGGAGGTTTTGATGGAGCTCTAAAGAGTATGTTTCCTATGTAGAGAAGAGAATTGTTTTGATGAGTGCCTAAGGAATCTCCCATATGCTGGTATTGGAAACCAGGCCTCTGAGGAGAGATGACTGGAATCAAAAGCAATGGATCTGATTAGGGCCTAAGTGCCTGTCCAGTTCAATCTTATTCTCTGGGGATATCTGTCTCTGGGTCTGAGGAGGTAGTTTCCTAACTTGTGAGAGATCATCCCTGTTTGTCCTGGGCAGCCAACACTATTCGGATGGCCTCGGGGAGATTGGAGGATACTCCTAATCTATAGGGTTGTGGCCAATGGAAATGGCAGAATTCCCCTGGAGAGGGAAGCCACAGTCCTGAGGTGTGGCTCCAGGGGCCCCAACTTGGATGGTGTGTGGGCCAGGACTGTGGGGACAGAAGTCTGAAAACACAAACTCAGCTTAGGTTTGGGGATGTATGTATGAAGGCTCGATCTACAGACCGTGAGAATTTTCCGGGCTATGAACAAAGGGCGAGTGTGTGGCGCTTGATCAGGCTTTTGTCTCTGGATTTTGTGTCAACGGAGGCCGCGGAATGTCGGGGTGTCCTCAAGGGCCATGGACAATTCTTTCTCTGATGATTGGGCCTGATCCAAGGTGGTTGGGATCATTCTGTGGATGGGAAGAGTCCTTTCTGTATTTTTTTTTTTTTTTACCTCAGGTGTCCCTCCAAAGAGGGATTCCAGAGTAGAGCCCTGAGTAGGGGTGACTAGACATCTCGAACTCTGGTTGAGATTGGGGGACTAGGGGCCTGGCAAGCCCCATATGTGGGCTGTTGTTCCAGTCACTAAGAGGCTTTACATGAGGATAGGGCTCACGCTGAGGGTCACAATGTGTGTTTGTGCACATTGTGGCCCTCAGGGATAGGTGGGGCCTCATAGTCCATGCTGCTTTCTCCTACAATGAACATTGGACAACATGCCAACCACTAGGTTTCTTGCCAAGGCGAAGGAGAAGTTCTGATTCTTGCATCACGTTCACTCCTGAGCAGTGAGTGGAGATAAGGTCTAGGTTCTGAAGGTGAAAACTGAGGTTGGGTAGAGATGATGGCCTAAAGCCATTGTGGGTGTGATATGCTCTGTGTACGGCCAGCTGTCTGGGTGTTGGACTGGAGGTCTGCCCTCAGGCTGTGTCAGACAGGGCTTTAGTGCACAGGCTAGACTGTATAATTGGGGTATGGTCGAGTGGCATGCAGGTTGTTACTCATTTGGCGTTTCTGGTTAGCGCTATAGGGCAACATTTTTCTTCTGGAGGGCAGGCAGAGTGCTGCATTGTGTCTCCAGAATTGCCAAACTGGAGGGGTGTGGCCAGGATTGTGAGGAAGGAAGTCTGAAAACACAAGCTAGCACGAGTTTTGGGGCCAAGAGCATGGCAGGCCCACTCTGCAGAGGCTGAATCGAGATCTCCTGCAGGTGAGGTCAGGGCGAGTATCAGATGTTGCCTCAAGCTGGAGTTTGTGTCCATGACGGCCCCTTCCTGAAGGGGGTGGGGGCGTCATGAGGCCAGGGAGGTTTCCCTACGCTGGGAGTTGTGAGCTGCTCCAAACTTCAAAGTTTCCTTCTTCAGGACAGTCGAGAACTATTGGATGGTTCCAGGATGCCCCATACGGAAGGACTCGAGAGCAGGGCCGTAAGCATGGATGCCGAGAAACGCCAACTCACCTTCCCATTGCCTGGTCGAGACAAGGCACGCTCAATCTGCGGGCTCTTGGGTGAGCTACCAAGAAGGCTGAGTTTAAATGGACTCTCCTGAGGATGAGTCATAATGTGGGTTGGTGGCCATGGAGACCTTGGAATGTGGCAGTAGCTAAGGGACTCTGCAGGATTCTCCAACCCGAAGGGCTTGACACAACCCCAACAAGGAAGCTTCCCATGTGGAGATGAGTGGTCTTCTGTCTGGTGCCTCAGGAAAGCCCCGTATGCTGGTCTTCGAACCCAGGCCTCTGAAGAGTGATACCTGGAAACCAAAGCAAGAGTTCATAATAGGGCCTAGGGGCCTGTCTGGTTCAATCTTCTGTCTCTGCGGATATCTGTCTTTGTGTCTGCATGGAGGTAGTAGTTGCTCAACTTGTGTCATAATGCCCCTATTTGTCCAGTGCGGCTTGCGGTAGTGGGATGTCCTTGGGGACCTTGAGGCTTCTACTATTTTGTGAGTTGTGGCCAATGGAATGGGCAGTTTCTTAGGAGAGAGCAGGCACAGTACTGTGGTGTGGCTCCAGAGACCCCAGCCTGGAGGCTGTGTGGGCCATGGCTGTGCAGACAGACATCCAAAAACCCTAACTCAGCTCAGGTTTGGGGCCGAGGTTACGGCAGGCTTTATCTACAGTCCATGAGGGGAGTTCATCTGGATATGAAAGAAGGGTGAGAGGGAGGCAGTCGCTCCGGCTTTTGTCTCTGGATGTTTTGTCCACAATGGCCGTTTAATGTAGGAGTTGCCTCATGGGTCGTAGAAGTCTCCCTCTCTGGTAGTTTGTCCAGCCCCCAAGAGTTTGGTGTCCTTCTGTGGGAAGGGAAGTGTCCTGTTTTCTGCTTCATGTGTCCCCCCAGTAGAGGGATTCTAGAGCATAGCAGTGGGTACTGACAACTGGAATACTCGCCCTCTGGTTAAGCCTGGGGGCCTATGGTTATGACAAGCCCCATATGCAGGATCTTGGTCCAGCCACTGAGAGGCGTTACTTTAATACGGGACTCACGCTGCAGGTCACAATGCATGTCTGTGCCCTAGGCGGCCCTCAAGCACTGGCGTGGCCTTTCGGACAATGCAGGTTTTCCCACATTGAACGTTGGACAACATGCCAACCACAAGGTTTCTGGCCATGGGGAAGGAGGAATTCTAATTTCTGCATGACGTTCACCCCTGGGCAGTGATTGGAGATAAGGTCTAGGTTCTGAAGCCTGAAAACCGAGGTTGGGAAGAGATGACGACCTACAGCCAAAGCGGGTCCTATATGTCCAGGTTGGGGCCAGCTGTCTGGGTGTCGTTTGGGATGTCTTGTCTCAGGCTGTGCCAGACAGGGCATTAGTATACAGGGTGGGCTGTATAATTGCTTTAAAATCAAGTGGCATGCATTAGAAAATCATTTGGGGTTTCTTATTAGCAGCATAGGGCAAAGTTTTTCTTCTGAAGGGCAGGCAGCATGCTGCATTGTGGCTTCGGAATTCCCAAACTGGAGGGCTTATGGGCCAGGAGAGTGAGGACGGAAGTCTGAGAACACAAACTAGGCTTAGGTTTCGGGGCAAGGACATGGCAGGCACACTCTGCAGAGCTGAATTGAGATCTCATGCGTCTGAAGTCAGGTCGAGGTTCAGACTTTGGCTCAGGTTTGAGTTTCTGTCCATGTTGGCCCCTTCAGGAAGGGGGGGCATTATGAGGCCATGGGGGTTTTCCCACTATTGGAGTTGTGAGATGCTCCAAACCGCAAGGATTTCTTCTGTGGGACAATTAAGATTTGTTGGATGACTCCAGGACGTCTTATAAGGTATTTTTCCAGAACAGCGTTCTAAGTATGGATGCCTGGGCAGCCAGCCTCACATTCCAATTGTCTCCTAGCAACAAGAAACGTTTGATCTGCTGGCTTGGGGTAGCAACAGAGGGGGCTGAGTTGAAATGGACTTTCCTGAGGATGGTCTTAATGTTGGATTGAGTCCATGGAGACCTTGGTATGGGGCAGTGGCACCAGGGCCCTGAAGGATTCTCCTAACCAGAGGTTATGACAAAGCTCCAATGAGCACGTTTTCCATGGGGAGACGAGATTTGTTCTTATTGGTGCCTCAGGAAACCACCATATGCTGGTATTGGAAACGAGGCCTCTGAGGAGAGATGCCTGGAAACCAAAGCAATGGATCTGATTAGGGCCTAGGGTCCTGTCCGGTTCAATATTCTTCTCTGGGACATCTGTTGTCTGAGTGGAGGTAGTTGCTCAGCTGGTTTGAGATCACCCCTGTTTGTCCTGGGCGGCCTACACTATTGGGATGGCCTCGGTGACTTTGGAGGTTTTTCCTCATTTGCAAGGTTGTGGCCAATGGAATGGGAAGAATTCCCTTGAAAGGGAAGCTCAGTCCTGAGGTGTGGCTCCAGGGACCCAAGTGTGGAGCGTGTGTGGTCCAGGGCTATTTGGGCAAAAGTCTGAAAACACAAACTCCACTTAGGTTGGGGGATGTAGGTATGGCCGGCACGATCTATAGACCGTGAGGAGAACTCTTCGGCATATGAACAAAGGGCGAATATGAGGTGCTTGCTCATGCTTTTTTTTTTTTTTTTTTTTTTTTTGTCTGGAAATGTGTCACCGATTGCCATGGAATGACGGGGTGTCCTCATGTTCATCGATGAGGCTCACTTTCTGGGTATTTGACCCGATTCTAATAGTTTGGGGTCATTCTGTCGGAAGGGAGGAGACTTTCTGGTTTTTTTTGGTTTATTTTTTTTGTTTTTTGTTTTTCTTTTTTTTTTTTTTTTACCTCAGGTGGACCACCAAAAGAGGGATTCCAGAGCAGAGTCGTGGGTGGGGGCAACGGGACAACCAGAACTCTGGTTAACATTGGGACCTAAGAACATGGCAAGCCCCATATGTGGGCTCTTGGTCCAGACACTGAGAGGCCTTCCTTGAGGATAGGTCTCACACTGAGTTTCACAATGTGTTTTTGTGCCCAAGGAGCCCCTCAAGTCAGGGCGTGACCTAATGTACCATGCTTGTTTCTCCTACACTGAACGTTGCACAATATGGCAACCAAAAGTTTTCTGGCCATGGGGAAGAAGGAGTTCTATTTTCTGCAACACTTTCACTCCTGGACTGTGATTGGATTTAAGGTCTAGGTTCTGAAGCCTGAAAACTGAGGTTGGGAAGAGATGAAGACCTAAGGCCATGGTGTGTCTGATGTGCTCAGTGTTCTGCCAGCTGTTGAGTGTGGGTTGGGAGGTGCAGGCTCAGGCTGTGGCAGACAGGGAATTAATGCCCAGGCTAGACTGTATCATTGGGGTGCAGTCGAGTTTCATGCAGGATGGTACTCATTTGTGGTTATTGGTAGCCCCAAAGGGCAACGTTTTTCTTCAGGAGGGAAGACACAGTGCCACATAGTGGATCCAGAATTCCCAAACTGGAAGGCTTGTGGGCCAGGAGTGTGAGGAAAAAATTCTGAGAACACAAGCCAGACTTAGATTTCGGGGTGAGGGGACGGCAGGCACCCTCTGCAGAGATGATTCGAGATCCCGTATACCTGAAGACAGAGCTAGGATCAGAAGTTGGCTTAGGTCGGAGTTTCTGTCCATGACGGCCCCTTCACGAAGGGGAGGGTGTCACGAGGACATGGAGGTTTTCCCACGATGGGAATTGTGAGATGCTCCAAACCGCAATGATTCCTTCTGTGGGACAGTCGAGACCTGTTGGATGGCTCCAGGACATCCCATAAGGAAGTTATCCAGAGCAGGGTTTTAAGGATGGATGCCTGGGCAGCCTGCCTCCCATTTCAGGTGTCTCATAGAGCCAAGGCAAGTTCGATCTGCTGGATCTAGGGGAGCAAACGAGGCGGGTGTGTTGAAATGGGTGAGTTGAGGATGGGTCATAATGTGCATTTGTGTCCATGTAGACCTTGGAATGGGGTGCTTGATCCGGGGCCTTGAGGGATGTTCATAACCGGAGGTTTTGATGGAGCTCTAAAGAGTATGTTTCCTATGTAGAGAAGAGAATTGTTTTGATGAGTGCCTAAGGAATCTCCCATATGCTGGTATTGGAAACCAGGCCTCTGAGGAGAGATGACTGGAATCAAAAGCAATGGATCTGATTAGGGCCTAAGTGCCTGTCCAGTTCAATCTTATTCTCTGGGGATATCTGTCTCTGGGTCTGAGTGGAGGTAGTTTCCTAAATTGTGAAGATCATCCCTGTTTGTCCTGGGCAGCCAACACTATTCGGATGGCCTCGGGGAGATTGGAGGATACTCCTAATCTATAGGGTTGTGGCCAATGGAAATGGCAGAATTCCCCTGGAGAGGGAAGCCACAGTCCTGAGGTGTGGCTCCAGGGGCCTCAACTTGGATGGTGTGTGGGCCAGGACTGTGGGGACAGAAGTCTGAAAACACAAACTCAGCTTAGGTTTGGGGATGTATGTATGAAGGCTCGATCTACAGACCGTGAGAATTTTCCGGGCTATGAACAAAGGGCGAGTATGTGGCGCTTGCTCAGGCTTTTGTCTCTGGATTTTGTGTCAACGGTGGCCGCGGAATGTCGGGGTGTCCTCCAGGGCCATGGACAGTTCTTTCTCTGATGATTTGGCCCGATCCCAAGTGGTTGGGATCATTCTGTGGATGGGAAGAGTCCTTTCTGTAATTTTTTTTTTTTTTACCTCAGGTGTCCCACCAAAGAGGGATTCCAGAGTAGAGCCCTGAGTAGGGGTGACTAGACATCTCGAACTCTGGTTGAGATTGGGGGACTAGGGGCCTGGCAAGCCCCATATGTGTGCTGTTGTTCCAGTCACTAAGAGGCTTTACATGAGGATAGGGCTCACGCTGAGGGTCTCAGTGTGTTTTTGTGAACATTGTGGCCCTCAGGGATAGGTGGGGCCTCATAGTCCATGCTGCTTTCTCCTACAATGAACATTGGACAACATGCCAACCACTAGGTTTCTTGCCAAGGCGAAGGAGAAGTTCTGATTCTTGCATCACGTTCACTCCTGAGCAGTGAGTGGAGATAAGGTCTAGGTTCTGAAGGTGAAATCTGAGGTTGGGTAGAGATGATGGCCTAAAGCCATTGTGGGTGTGATATGCTCTGTGTACGGCCAGCTGTCTGGGTGTTGGACTGGAGGTCTGCCCTCAGGCTGTGTCAGACAGGGCTTTAGTGCACAGGCTAGACTGTATAATTGGGGTATGGTCGAGTGGCATGCAGGTTGTTACTCATTTGGCGTTTCTGGTTAGCGCTATAGGGCAACATTTTTCTTCTGGAGGGCAGGCAGAGTGCTGCATTGTGTCTCCAGAATTGCCAAACTGGAGGGGTGTGGCCAGGATTGTGAGGAAGGAAGTCTGAAAACACAAGCTAGCACGAGTTTTGGGGCCAAGAGCATGGCAGGCCCACTCTGCAGAGGCTGAATTGAGATCTCCTGCAGGTGATGTCAGGGCGAGTATCAGATGTTGCCTCAAGCTGGAGTTTGTGTCCATGACGGCCCCTTCCTGAAGGGGGTGGGGGCGTCATGAGGCCAGGGAGGTTTCCCTACGCTGGGAGTTGTGAGCTGCTCCAAACTTCAAAGTTTCCTTCTTCAGGACAGTCGAGTACTATTGGATGGTTCCAGGATGCCCCATACAGAAAGACTCGAGAGCAGGGCCGTAAGCATGGATGCCGAGAAATGCCAACTCACCTTCCCATTGCCTGGTCGAGACAAGGCACGCTCAAACTGCGGGCTCTTGGGTGAGCTACCAAGAAGGCTGAGTTTAAATGGACTCTCCTGAGGATGAGTCATAATGTGGGTTGGTGGCCATGGAGACCTTGGAATGTGGCAGTAGCTAAGGGACTCTGCAGGATTCTCCAACCCGAAGGGCTTGACACAACCCCAACAAGGAAGCTTCCCATGTGGAGATGAGTGGTCTTCTGTCTGGTGCCTCAGGAAAGCCCCGTATGCTGGTCTTCGAACCCAGGCCTCTGAGGAGTGATACGTGGAAACCAAAGCAAGAGTTCATAATAGGGCCTAGGGGCCTGTCTGGTTCAATCTTCTGTCTCTGCGGATATCTGTCTTTGTGTCTGCATGGAGGTAGTAGTTGCTCAACTTGTGTCATAATGCCCCTATTTGTCCAGTGCGGCTTGCGGTAGTGGGATGTCCTTGGGGACCTTGAGGCTTCTACTATTTTGTGAGTTGTGGCCAATGGAATGGGCAGTTTCTTAGGAGAGAGCAGGCACAGTACTGTGGTGTGGCTCCAGAGACCCCAGCCTGGAGGCTGTGTGGGCCATGGCTGTGCAGACAGACATCCAAAAACCCTAACTCAGCTCAGGTTTGGGGCCGAGGTTACGGCAGGCCTTATCTACAGTCCATGAGGGGAGTTCATCTGGATATGAAAGAAGGGTGAGAGGGAGGCAGTCGCTCCGGCTTTTGTCTCTGGATGTTTTGTCCACAATGTCCGTTTAATGTAGGAGTTGCCTCATGGGTCGTAGAAGTCTCCCTCTCTGGTAGTTTGTCCAGCCCCCAAGAGTTTGG
Source organism: Mustela nivalis (assembly GCF_964662115.1). Taxonomy (NCBI): domain Eukaryota; kingdom Metazoa; phylum Chordata; class Mammalia; order Carnivora; family Mustelidae; genus Mustela; species Mustela nivalis. The sequence continues at coordinate 32,175 of NW_028134969.1, read as the reverse complement.
TGTCCTTCTGTGGGAAGGGAAGTGTCCTGTTTTCTGCTTCATGTGTCCCCCCAGTAGAGGGATTCTAGAGCATAGCAGTGGGTACTGACAAATGGAATACTCGCCCTCTGGTTAAGCCTGGGGGCCTATGGATATGACAAGCCCCATATGCAGGATCTTGCTCCAGCCACTGAGAGGCGTTACTTTAATACGGGACTCACACTGCAGGTCACAATGCATGTCTGTGCCCTAGGCGGCCCTCAAGCACTGGCGTGGCCTTTCGGACAATGCAGGTTTTCCCACATTGAACGTTGGACAACATGCCAACCACAAGGTTTCTGGCCATGGGGAAGGAGGAATTCTAATTTCTGCATCACGTTCACCCCTGGGCAGTGATTGGAGATAAGGTCTAGGTTCTGAAGCCTGAAAACCGAGGTTGGGGAGAGCTGACGACCTACAGCCATAGCGGGTCCTATGTGTCCAGGTTGGGGCCAGCTGTCTGGGTGTCGTTTGGGATGTCTTGTCTCAGGCTCTGCCAGACAGGGCATTAGTATACAGGGTGGGCTGTATAATTGCTTTACAATCGAGTGGCATGCATTAGAAAATCATTTGGGGTTTCTTATTAGCAGCATAGGGCAAATTTTTCTTCTGAAGGGCAGGCATCATGCTGCATTGTGGCTTCGGAATTCCCAAACTGGAGGGCTTATGGGCCAGGAGAGTGAGGACGGAAGTCTGAGAACACAAGCTAGGCTTAGGTTTCGGGGCAAGGACATGGCAGGCACACTCTTTAGAGCTGAATTGAGATCTCATGCGTCTGAAGTCAGGTCGAGGTTCAGACTTTGGCTCAGGTTTGAGTTTCTGTCCATGTTGGCCCCTTCAGGAAGGGGGGGCATTATGAGGCCATGGGGGTTTTCCCACTATTGGAGTTGTGAGATGCTCCAAACCGCAAGGATTCCTTCTGTGGGACAATTAAGATTTGTTGGATGGCTCCAGGATGTCTTATAAGGTATTTTTCCAGAACAGCGTTCTAAGTATGGATGCCTGGGCAGCCAGCCTCACATTCCAATTGTCTCCTAGCAACAAGAAACGTTTGATCTGCTGGCTTGGGGTAGCAACAGAGGGGGCTGAGTTGAAATGGACTTTCCTGAGGATGGTCTTAATGTTGGATTGAGTCCATGGAGACCTTGGTATGGGGCAGTGGCACCAGGGCCCTGAAGGATTCTCCTAACCAGAGGTTATGACAAAGCTCCAATGAGCACGTTTTCCATGGGGAGACGAGATTTGTTCTTATTGGTGCCTCAGGAAATCACCATATGCTGGTATTGGAAACGAGGCCTCTGAGGAGAGATGCCTGGAAACCAAAGCAATGGATCTGATTAGGGTCTAGGGTCCTGTCCGGTTCAATATTCTTCTCTGGGGACATCTGTTGTCTGAGTGCAGGTAGTTGCTCAGCTGGTTTGAGATCACCCCTGTTTGTCCTGGGCGGCCTACAGTATTGGGATGGCCTCGGTGTCTTTGGAGGTTTTTCCTCATTTGCAAGGTTGTGGCCAATGGAATGGGATGAATTCCCTTGAAAGGGAAGCACAGTCCTGAGGTGTGGCTCCAGGGAACCAAGTGTGGAACGTGTGTGGTCCAGGGCTATTTGGTCAAAAGTCTGAAAACACAAACTCCACTTAGGTTGGGGGATGTAGGTATGGCCGGCCCGATCTATAGACCGTGAGGAGAACTCTTCGGCATATGAACAAAGGGCGAATGTGAGGTGCTTGCTCATGCTTTTTTTTTTTTTTTTTTCTGGAAATGTGTCACCGATTGCCATGGAATGTCGGGGTGTCCTCATGTTCATCGATGAGGCTCCCTTTCTGGGTATTTGACCCGATTCTAATAGTTTGGGGTCATTCTGTCGGAAGGGAGGAGACTTTCTGTTTTTTTTTTTGTTTGTTTATTTTTTTTTTGTTTTTGTTTTTTTTTTTACCTCAGGTGGACCACCAAAAGAGGGATTCCAGAGCAGAGTCGTGGGTGGGGGCAACGGGACAACCAGAACTCTGGTTAACATTGGGACCTAAGAACATGGCAAGCCCCATATGTGGGCTATTGGTCCAGACACTGAGAGGCCTTCCTTGAGGATAGGTCTCACACTGAGTTTCACAATGTGTTTTTGTGCCCAAAGAGCCCCTCAAGTCAGGGCGTGGCCTAATGTACCATGCTTGTTTCTCCTACAATGAACGTTGCACAATATGGCAACCAAAAGTTTTCTGGCCATGGGGAAGAAGGAGTTCTATTTTCTGCAACACTTTCACTCCTGGACTGTGATTGGATTTAAGGTCTAGGTTCTGAAGCCTGAAAACTGAGGTTGGGAAGAGATGAAGACCTAAGGCCATGGTGTGACTGATGTGCTCAGTGTTCGGCCAGCTGTTGAGTGTGGGTTGGGAGGTGCAGGCTCAGGCTGTGGCAGACAGGGAATTAATGCCCAGGCTAGACTGTATCATTGGGGTGCAGTCGAGTTTCGTGCAGGATGGTACTCATTTGTGGTTACTGGGTAGCCCCAAAGGGCAACGTTTTTCTTCAGGAGGGAAGACACAGTGCCACATAGTGGCTCCAGAATTCCCAAACTGGAAGGCTTGTGGGCCAGGAGTGTGAGGAAAAAATTCTGAGAACACAAGCCAGACTTAGATTTCGGGGTGAGGGGACGGCAGGCACCCTCTGCAGAGATGATTCGAGATCCCGTATACTTGAAGACAGAGCTAGGATCAGAAGTTGGCTTAGTTCGGAGTTTCTGTCCATGACGGCCCCTTCATGAAGGGGAGGGTGTCACGAGGACATGGAGGTTTTCCCACGATGGGAATTGTGAGATGCTCCAAACCGCAATGATTCCTTCTGTGGGACAGTCGAGACCTGTTGGATGGCTCCAGGACATCCCATAAGGAAGTTATCCAGAGCAGGGTTTTAAGGATGGATGCCTGGGCAGCCTGCCTCCCATTCCAGGTGTCTCATAGAGCCAAGGCAAGTTCGATCTGCTGGATCTAGGGGAGCAAACGAGGCGGGTGTGTTGAATGGGTGAGTTGTGGATGGGTCATAATGTGCATTTGTGTCCATGTAGACCTTGGAATGGGGTGCTTGATCCGGGGCCTTGAGGGATGTTCATAACCGGGGTTTTGATGGAGCTCTAAAGAGTATGTTTCCTATGTAGAGAAGAGAATTGTTTTGATGAGTGCCTAAGGAATCTCCCATATGCTGGTATTGGAAACCAGGCCTCTGAGGAGAGATGACTGGAATCAAAAGCAGTGGATCTGATTAGGGCCTAAGTGCCTGTCCAGTTCAATCTTATTCTATGGGGATATCTGTCTCTGGGTCTGAGTGGAGGTAGTTTCCTAACTTGTGAGAGATCATCCCTGTTTGTCCTGGGCAGCCAACACTATTCGGATGGCCTCGGGGAGATTGGAGGATACTCCTAATCTATAGGGTTGTGGCCAATGGAAATGGCAGAATTCCCCTGGAGAGGGAAGCCACAGTCCTGAGGTGTGGCTCCAGGGGCCCCAACTTGGATGGTGTGTGAGCCAGGACTGTGGGGACAGAAGTCTGAAAACACAAACTCAGCTTAGGTTTGGGGATGTATGTATGAAGGCTCGATCTACAGACCGTGAGAATTTTCCGGGCTATGAACAAAGGGCGAGTATGTGGCGCTTGCTCAGGCTTTTGTCTCTGGATTTTGTGTCAACGGTAACCGCGGAATGTCGGGGAGTCCTCAAGGGCCATGGACAATTCTTTCTCTGATGATGTGGCCTGATCCCAAGTGGTTGGGATTATTCTGTGGATGGGAAGAGTCCTTTCTGTATTTTTTTTTTTTTTACCTCAGGTGTCCCACCATAGAGGGATTCCAGAGTAGAGCCCTGAGTAGGGGTGACTAGATATCTCGAACTCTGGTTGAGATTGGGGGACTAGGGGCCTGGCAAGCCCCATATGTGGGCTTTTGTTCCAGTCACTAAGAGGCCTTACATGAGGATAGGGCTCACGCTGAGGGTCTCAATGTGTGTTTGTGCACATTGTGGCCCTCAGGATAGGTGGGGCCTCATAGTCCATGCTGCTTTCTCCTACAATGAACATTGGACAACATGCCAACCACTAGGTTTCTTGCCAAGGCGAAGGAGAAGTTCTGATTCTTGCATCACGTTCACTCCTGAGCAGTGAGTGGAGATAAGGTCTAGGTTCTGAAGGTGAAAACTGAGGTTGGGTAGAGATGATGGCCTAAAGCCATTGTGGGTGTGATATGCTCTGTGTACGGCCAGCTGTCTGGGTGTTGGACTGGAGGTCTGCCCTCAGGCTGTGTCAGACAGGGCTTTAGTGCACAGGCTAGACTGTATAATTGGGGTATGGTCGAGTGGCATGCAAGTTGTTACTCATTTGGCGTTTCTGGTTAGCCCTATAGGGCAACATTTTTCTTCTGGAGGGCAGGCAGAGTGCTGCATTGTGTCTCCAGAATAGCCAAACTGGAGGGGTGTGGCCAGGATTGTGAGGAAGGAAGTCTGAAAACACAAGCTAGCACGAGTTTTGGGGCCAAGAGCATGGCAGGCCCACTCTGCAGAGGCTGAATCGAGATCTCCTGCAGGTGAGGTCAGGGCGAGTATCAGATGTTGCCTCAAGCTGGAGTTTGTGTCCATGACGGCCCCTTCCTGAAGGGGGTGGGGGCGTCATGAGGCCAGGGAGGTTTCCCTACGCTGGGAGTTGTGAGCTGCTCCAAACTTCAAAGTTTCCTTCTTCAGGACAGTCGAGTACTATTGGATGGTTCCAGGATGCCCCATACAGAAAGACTCGAGAGCAGGGCCGTAAGCATGGATGCCGAGAAACGCCAACTCACCTTCCCATTGCCTGGTCGAGACAAGGCACGCTCAATCTGCGGGCTCTTGGGTGAGCTACCCAGAAGGCTGAGTTTAAATGGACTCTCCTGAGGATGAGTCATAATGTGGGTTGGTGGCCATGGAGACCTTGGAATGTGGCAGTAGTTAAGGGACTCTGCAGGATTCTCCAACCCGAAGGGCTTGACACAACTCCAACAAGGAAGCTTCCCATGTGGAGATGAGAGGTCTTCTGTCTGGTGCCTCAGGAAAGCCCCGTATGCTGGTCTTCGAACCCAGGCCTCTGAGGAGTGATACCTGGACACCAAAGCAAGAGTTCATAATAGGGCCTAGGGGCCTGTCTGGTTCAATCTTCTGTCTCTGCGGATATCTGTCTGTGTGTCTGCATGGAGGTAGTAGTTGCTCAGCTTGTGTCATAATGCCCCTATTTGTCCAGTGCGGCTTGCGGTAGTGGGATGTCCTTGTGGACCTTGAGGTTTCTACTATTTTGTAGAGTTGTGGCCAATGGAATGGGCAGATTCTTAGGAGAGAGCAGGCACAGTACTGTGGTGTGGCTCCAGAGACCCCAGCCTGGAGGCTGTGTGGGCCATGGCTGTGCAGACAGACATCAAAAAACCCTAACTCAGCTCAGGTTTGGGGCCGAGGTTACGGCAGGCCTGATCTACAGTCCATGAGGGGAGTTCCTCTGGATATGAAAGAAGGGTGAGAGGGAGGCAGTCGCTCCGGCTTTTGTCTCTGGATGTTTTGTCCACAATGGCCGTTTAATGTAGGAGTTCCTCATGGGTCGTAGAAGTCTCCCTCTCTGGTAGTTTGTCCAGCCCCCAAGAGTACGGGGTCCTTCTGTGGGAAGGGAAGTGTCCTGTTTTCTGCTTCATGTGTCCCCCCAGTAGAGGGATTCTAGAGCATAGCAGTGGGTACTGACAACTGGAATACTCGCCCTCTGGTTAAGCCTGGGGGCCTATGGATATGACAATCACCATATGCAGGATCTTGGTCCAGCCACTGAGAGGCGTTACTTTAATACGGGACTCACGCTGCAGGTCACAATGCATGTCTGTGCCCTAGGCGGCCATCAAGCACTGGCGTGGCCTTTCGGACAATGCAGGTTTTCCCACATTGAACGTTGGACAACATGCCAACCACAAGGTTTCTGGCCATGGGGAAGGAGGAATTCTAATTTCTGCATCACGTTCACCCCTGGGCAGTGATTGGAGATAAGGTCTAGGTTCTGAAGCCTGAAAACCGAGGTTGGGAAGAGATGACGACCTACAGCCATAGCGGGTCCTATGTGTCCAGGTTGGGGCCAGCTGTCTGGGTGTCGTTTGGGATGTCATGTCTCAGGCTGTGCCAGACAGGGCATTAGTATACAGGGTGGGCTGTATAATTGCTTTACAATCGAGTGGCATGCATTAGAAAATCATTTAGGGTTTCTTATTAGCAGCATAGGGCAAAGTTTTTCTTATGGAGGGCAGGCAGCATGCTGCATTGTGGCTTCGGAATTCCCAAACTGGAGGGCTTATGGGCCAGGAGAGTGAGGACAGGGCTGAGAACACAAGCTAGGCTTAGGTTTCGGGGCAAGGACATGGCAGGCACACTCTGCAGAGCTGAATTGAGATCTCATGCGTCTGAAGTCAGGTCGAGGTTCAGACTTTGGCTCAGGTTTGAGTTTCTGTCCATGTTGGCCCCTTCATGAAGGGGGGGCATTATGAGGCCATTGGGGTTTTCCCACTATTGGAGTTGTGAGATGCTCCAAACCGCAAGGATTACTTCTGTGGGACAATTAAGATTTGTTGGATGGCTCCAGGACGTCTTATAAGGTATTTTTCCAGAACAGCGTTTTAAGTATGGATGCCTGGGCAGCCAGCCTCACATTCCAATTGTCTCCTAGCAACAAGAAACGTTTGATCTGCTGGCTTGGGGTAGCAACAGAGGGGGCTGAGTTGAAATGGACTTTCCTGAGGATGGTCTTAATGTTGGATTGAGTCCATGGAGACCTTGGTATGGGGCAGTGGCACCAGGGCCCTGAAGGATTCTCATAACCAGAGGTTATGACAAAGCTCCAATGAGCAAGTTTTCCATGGGGAGACGAGATTTGTTCTTATTGGTGCCTCAGGAAACCACCATATGCTGGTATTGGAAACGAGGCATTGAGGAGAGATGCCTGGAAACCAAAGCAATGGATCTGATTAGGGCCTAGGGTCCTGTCCGGTTCAATACCATCTCTGGGGACATCTGTTGTCTGAGTGGAAGTAGTTGCTCAGCTGGTTTGAGATCACCCCTGTTTGTCCTGGGCGGCCTACAGTATTGGGATGGCCTCGGTGACTTTGGAGGTTTTTCCTCATTTGCAAGGTTGTGGCCAATGGAATGAGAAGAATTCCCTTGAAAGGGAAGCACAGTCCTGAGGTGTGGCTCCAGGGACCCAAGTGTGGAGCGTGTGTGGTCCAGGGCTATTTGGTCAAAAGTCTGAAAACACAAACTCCACTTAGGTTGGTGGATGTAGGTATGGCCGGCCCGATCTATAGACTGTGAGGAGAACTCTTCGGGATATGAACAAAGGGCGAATGTGAGGTGCTTACTCATGCTTTTTTTTTTTTTTTCTGGAAATGTGTCACGGATTGCAATGGAATGTCGGGGTGTCCTCATGGGCCATCGATGAGGCTCCCTTTCTGGGGATTGACCCGATCCCAAGGGTTTGGGGTCATTGTGTCGGAAGGGAGGAGGCCTTTGTGTTTTTTTTTTTTTTTTTTTTTTTTTTTTACCTCAGGTGTACCACCAACAGAGGGATTCCAGAGCAGAGTCCTGCGGAGGGGCGACTGGACAACCAGACCTCTGGTTAACATTGGGACCTAAGAACATGGCAAGCCCCATATTTGGGCTCTTGGTCCAGACACTGAGAGGTCTTCCTTGAGGATAGGTCTCACACTGAGTTTCACAATGTGTTTTTGTGCCCAATGAGCCCCTCAAGGCAGGGCGTGGCCTAATGTACCATGCTGGTTTCTCCTACACTGAACGTTGCACAATATGGCAACCAAAAGTTTTCTGGCCGTGGGGAAGAAGGAGTTCTAATTTCTGCAACACTTTCACTCCTGGACTGTGATTAGATTTAAGGTCTAGGTTCTGAAGCCTGAAAACTGAGGTTGGGAAGAGATGAAGACCTAAGGCCATGGTGTGTCTGATGTGCTCAGTGTTCGGCTAGCTGTTGAGTGTGGGTTGGGAGGTGCAGGCTCAGGCTGTGGCAGACAGAGAATTAGTGCCCAGGCTACACTGTATCATTCGGGTGCAGGCGAGTTTCGTGCAGGATGGTACTCATTTGTGGTTACTGGGTAGCCCCAGAGGTCAACGTTTTTCTTCTGTAGGGAAGACACAGTGTCAAATAGTGGCTCCAGAATTCCCAAACTGGAAGGCTTGTGGGCCATTAGTGTGAGGAAAAAATTCTGAGAACACAAGCCAGACTTAGATTTCGGGGTGAGGGGACGGCAAGCACCCTCTGCAGAGATGATTCGAGATCCCGTATACCTGAAGACATAGCTAGGATCAGACGTTGGCTTAGGTCGGAGTTTCTGTCCATGACGGCCCCTTCATGAAGGGGAGCGTGTCACGAGGACATGGAGGTTTTCCCACGATGGGAATTGTGAGATGCTCCAAACCGCAATGATTCCTTCTGTGGGACAGTCGAGACCTGTTGGATGGCTCCAGGACATCCCATAAGGAAGTTATCCAGAGCAGGGTTCTAAGGATGGATGCCTGGGCAGCCTGCCTCCCATTCCAGGTGTCTCATAGAGCCAAGGCAAGTTCGATGTGCCTGATCTAGGGGAGCAACTGAATCGGGTGTGTTGAAATGGTTGAGTTGAGGATGGGTCATAATGTGCATTTGTGTCCATTGAGACCTTGGAATGGGGTCTTGATCCGGGTCCTTGAGGGATGTTCATAACCGGAGGTTTTGATGGAGCTCTAAAGAGTATGTTTCCTATGTAGAGAAGAGAATTGTTTTGATGAGTGCCTAAGGAATCTCCCATATGCTGGTATTGGAAACCAGGCCTCTGAGGAGAGATGACTGGAAACAAAAGCAATCGAGATGATTAGGGCCTAGGTGCCTGTCCGGTTCAATCTCTTTCCTGAGGATACGTGTCTAAGGATCTGAGGGGATGTAGTTGCTCAGCTTGTGTCAGATCGCCCCTGTTTGTCCTGGGCAGCCTATAATATTGGGATGGCCTCAGGACTTTGGAGTTTCTCCTATTCTATAGGGTTGTGGCCAATGGAATGGGCAGAAATCCCCTGGAGAGGGCAGGCAAAGTTCTGAGTTTGGCTCTAGGGCCCCAACCTTGATGGTGTGTGGGCCAGGCCTGTGGGGACAAAAATCTGAAAACACAAACTCTGCTTAGGATTGGGGACATAGTTATGGCACGCCCAATCTACAGACCGTGATAACACTTCAGGATATGAAAAAGTTTGAGTTTGAGTTGCTTGCTCAGATTTTGTCTCTGGATTTGTGACAACAATGTGGGTGGAATGCTGGCGTGGCCTCATGGGTTGTGGACGGCTTTCCTTCTCTGAGGATTTGACCCAATCCCAAGAGTTTGGGTACGTTCTTTGGGATGGGAGGAGTCCTTTCTGTTTTTTATTTTATTTTATTTTATTTTTTGTACCTCATGTGTCCCAATAAAAGAGGGATTCCAGAGCAGAGTCCTCGGGAGGGACAACTGGACAACCTCACCTCTGTTTTAGTTTTGGGGCCTAGGGGCATGGCAAGTCCAATAGGCGGGCTCTTGATTCAGACACTGAGAGGCCTTCCTTGAGGACAGGGCTCATGCTGAGGGTCACAATGCCTATTTGTGCCAACAAGGCACTCAAGCATGGGAAGGGCCTCATGGGCCATGCTGGATTCTCTGACACTGAACGTTGGAGAATATGCCAACCACAAGGTTTCTGGCCATGGTGAAGGAAGAGTTGTGACTTCTGCATCACGTTCACCGCTGGACAGTGATTGGAGTTTAGGTCTAGGTTCTGAAACCCGAAAACCGAGGTTGGGAAGAGATGAAGACCTAAGGACCTATTGGGTCCAATGAGCTCAGTGTGCGGCCAGCTGTTGAGCGTAGGTCTGGAGGTGTGGGCTCATGCTGTGTCAGACAAGGCATTAGACAGGGTAGACTGTATATTTGGGGTGCAGTCGAGTGGCGTTCAATTGATCCTCATTCGGGTTTCTAGGTAGTTCCATTAGGCAACGTTTTTCTCTGGGAGGGCAGGCAGAGTGCTGCATTGTGGCCCCAGTATTGCCAAACTGTAGGGCTTTTGGGCCAGGGGTGTGAGGACTGTAGTCTGAGAACACAAGCTAGGCTTAGTTTTGGGGTGAGGGCACAGAAGGCACACTCTGCAGAGCTGAATCATGATCTCATGCACCTGAAGTCAGGGCGAATATCAGACGTTTGCTCAGGTTGGAGTTTCTGTCCATGATGGCCACTTTATAAAGTGGAGCGTCTCAAGAGGCCATGTAGATTTTCCCACAATGGGAGTTGTGAGATGATCCAGACTGCAAATATTCCTTCTGTGGGACACTTGAGACCTGTTGGATGGCTCTAGGATGTCCCATATGGAATGACTCCAGATAGGGTTCTAAGGATTGATGCCTATGCAGCCCACCTCCCATTCTAGTTGTCTCCTAGCAACAAGGCAGGTTTGATCTGCAGGCCCTGGGGGAGAAACCAAGGGGGTTGAGTTGACATGGACGCTCCCGAGGATAGATCATAATGTGGGTTTAAGTCCATGGAGACCTTGGAATGGGGCGCTTGATCCGGGGCCCTGAAAGATTCTCCTAAACAGAGGTTTTTATAGAGCTCCAAAGAGTACATTTCCTATGTGGAGACGAGATTTTTCTGATGAGTGCCTCAGTAATTCCCCTATGCTGGTATTGGAAACCAGGCCTCTGAGGAGAGATGCCTGGAAACAAAAGCAATGGATCTGATTAGGGCCTAAGTGCCTGTCCATTTCAATCTTATTCTATGGGGATATCTGTCTCTGGGTCTGAGTGGAGGTAGTTTCCTAACTTGTGAAAGATCATCCCTGTTTGTCCTGGGCAGCCAACACTATTCGGATGGCCTCGGGGAGTTTGGAGGTTTCTCCTAATCTATAAGGTTGTGGCCAATGGAAATGGCAGAATTCCCCTGGAGAGGGAAGCCACAGTCCTGAGGTGTGGCTCCAGGGGCCCCAGCTTGGATGGTGTGTGGGCCAGGACTGTGGGGACAGAAGTCTGAAAACACAAACTCAGCTTAGGTTTGGGGCTGTATGTATGAAGGCTCGATCTACAGACCGTGAGAATTTTCCGGGCTATGAACAAAGGGCGAGTATGTGGCGCTTGCTCAGGCTTTTGTCTCTGGATTTTGTGTCAACGGTGGCTGTGCAATGTCGGGGTGTCCTCAAGGGCCATGGACAATTCTTTCTCTGATGATTTGGTATGATCCCAAGGGGTTGGGATCATTCTGTGGATGGGAAAAGTCCTTTCTGTATTTTTTTTTTTTACCTCAGGTTTCCCACCAAAGAGGGATTCCAGAGCAGAGCCCTGAGTCGGGTGACTTGACATCTCAAAATCTGGTTGAGATTGGGTGACTAGGGGCTTGGCAAGCCCCATATGTGGGCTGTTGTTCCAGTCACTAAGAGGCTTCACATGAGGATAGGGCTCACGCTGAGGGTCACAATGTGTGTTTGTGCACATTGTGGACCTCAGGGATAGGTGGGGCCTCATAGTCCATGCTGCTTTCTCCTACAATGAACGTTGGACAACATGCCAACCACGAGGTTTCTTGCCATGGCGAAGGAGAAGTTCTGATTCTTGCATCACGTTCTCTCCTGAGCAGTGAGTGGAGATAAGGTCTAGGTTCTGAAGGTGAAAACTGAGGTTGGGTAGAGATGATGGCCTAAAGCCATTGTGGGTATGATATGCTCAGTGTACGGCCACCTGTCCTGGTGTTGGACTGGAGGTCTGCCCTCAGGCTGTGTCAGACAGGGCTTTAGTGCACAGGCTAGACTGTATAATTGGGGTATGGTCGAGTGGCATGCAGGTTGTTACTCATTTGGCGTTTCTGGTTAGCCCTATAGGGCAACATTTTTCTTCTGGAGGCCAGGCAGAGTGCTGCATTGTGTCTCCAGAATTTCCAAACTGGAGGGGTGTGGCCAGGATTCTGAGGACGGACGTCTGAGAACACAAGTTTGGCTTAGGTTTCGGGGAGAGGGCCCAGCAGGCACAATCTCAAGTGCTGAATCGAGATCTCATGCTTCTGAATTCAGGGCGAGGATCAGACTTTGGCTTAGGATGGAGTTTCTGTCCATGATGGCCCATTTATGAAGGTGTGGGGCATCATGAGGAAATGGAGGTTTTCTCACAGTGTTATTGTGTGATGCTTCAAACCACAAGGATACATTCTGCGAGACAGTCAAGACAGGTTGGTTGGATTCAAGACGTCCCATAAAGAAGTTCTCCAGAGCAGGGTTCTAAGGATGGATGCCTGGGCAGCCCGCCTCCCATTCTAACTGTCTCCTAGTGACAAGGAAGGTTTGATCTGCTGCCTCTGGGTGAGCAGCCGAGGGGGCTGATTTAAAATGGACTCTCCTGAGAATGGATCATAATGTAAGTTTGTGTCCTTGGAGACCTTGGGATTGGGCCATGGCGCCAGCGCCCTGAAGGATCCTCCTAACCTGAGGTATTGACACAGCTCCAAAGAGCAAGTTTCCCATGTGGAGATGAGATCTGTTCTGATTGTTTTCTTAGGAAACCCCCATATTCTGATATTGGAAACCAGGCCTCTGAGGAGAGATACCTAGAAACCAAAGCAATGCATCAGAAGTTGGCTCAGGTTGGAGTTTCTGCCCATGATGGCCCCTTTATAAAGAGGAGCATCTCATGAGGCCATGTAGGTTTTCCCACGATAGGAGTTGTGAGATGCTCCAATCTGCAAGGATTCCTTCTGTGGGACAGTCAAGACCTGTTGGAAGGCTCCAGGACATCCCATATGGTACGGCGCCAGAGCAGGATTCCAAGGATGGATGCCTAGAGAGTCTGCTTTGCATTCCAGTTGTCTCCTAGCGACAAGGCAGGTTTGATATTCTGCCTCTGGGGGAGTAATCGACGGGGCTGAGTTGAAATGTACTCTCCTGCCGAATGGTCATAATGCGGGTATGTGTCCATGGAGACCTTGGAATAGGGCGGTTGCTCCGGCTACCTGAAGGTTTCTCCTAACTGGAGGCTTTTACAGAGCTCCAAAGGATAAGTTTCCCATGTGAAGACAAGATTTGTTCTGATTGGTATCTCTGGAATCCCCCATATGCTGGTATTGGAAAACAAGCCTCTGAGGAGAGATGCTTAGAAAAAAAAGCAATGGAACCAATTACATTCTAGGGGCCAGTCCAGTTTAATTTTCTTCTCTTGGGTTATCTGTCTACGGGTGAGTTGACGTCGTTGCTCAGCTTGTGAGAGATCGCCCCTCTTTGTCCTGGGTGGCCTACACTATTGGAATGGCCTCTGGGACTTTGGAGGTTTCGCCTTATCTGTAGGGTTGTGGCCAATGGAATGGGAAGAATTTCCTTGGAGAGGGCAGGCACAGTCCTGAGGTGTGGCTCCAGGGGCCTCAGTCTGGAGGGTGTGTGGGACAGGGATGTCAGGATAGAAGTCTGAAAACACAAACTCGGCTTAGGTTTGGGGACGTCGGTATGGCAGGCCCAATCTACAGACTATGAGGAGAATTTTTTGGGCTATGACCTAAGGGTGAGTGTGAACGCTTGCTGAAGCTTATGTCTCTGGATTTTGTGTCAATAGTGGCCGTGGATTGTCGGGCTGGCCTCATGGGCCATGGACGAGTCTTTCTCTCTGGACCCCAATCACTTGGGATGGCCCAATCCCAAGTGATTGGGGTCATTCTGTGAGTGGGAAGAGTCCTTTCTGTGTTTATTTACCTCAAATGTCCCACCAAAGAGGGATTCCAGAGCAGAGCCCTGAGTAGGGGTGACTAGATGTCTCTACCTCTGGTTAAGATTGGGTGACTTGGGGCATGGCAGGCCCCATATGTGGGCTCATGGTCCAGCCACTGAGAGGCTTTACTTGAGGACAGGGCTCAAACTGAGGGTCCCAATGTGTGTTTGAGCCCACCGCAGCTCTTAAGCATAGGCAGGGCCTCAGGGACCCTACACTACCCTCAGGGGCCCTACTACTACCCCTGTAGGCCCTACAGGGGTCCTCCACTGAACGTTGGACAAGATGCCAACCACAAGATTTTGGCGAGAGGGAAGGAGGAGTTCTGATTTCTGCATCACGTTCACCCATGGGAAGTGAGTAGAGATAAGGTCTAGGATTCTGTAGCCTGAAAACCGAAGTTGGAAAGAGATGGCGACCTAAGGCCATGGCGGTTCAGATATTCTCAGTGTACTGCAAGCTGTCTGGGTGTCGGTTGGGAATTCAGGCCTCAGGTTCTGTCAGAAAGGGCATTAGTGCACAGGCTAGACTATATAATTGGTGTACAGTTGAGTGACGTGCAGGTTTATCCTCATTTGAGGTTTCTGGGTAGACCCATAGGGCAATATTTTTCTTCTAGAGGGCAGGCAGAGTGCAGCACTGTGTCATCGGAAATCCCAAAATAGAGGGTGTGTGGTCCAGGAGAGTGAGGACGGAAGTCGGAGAACACTAGCTACGCTTAGGTTTTGGGGTGAGGGCACAGCAGGTACACTCTGAAGAGCTGAATCAAGATCTCGTGCATCTGAAGTCAAGGCGAAGATCAGCTGTTGGCTCAGGTTGGAGTTTCTTTCCATGATCTGCCTTCATGAAGATTGGGGGCATCATGTGACCTTGGAAGCTTTCCATGATATGAGTTGTTAGGTGGTCCATGCACAAGGACTCCTGTGGGACAGTCGAGACCTGTTGGATGGCTCAAGGATGTCCCATAAGGAATGACGCAAGAGCAGGGTTCTAAGGATGGATGCCTGAAGAGCCCAACTCGCATTTCAATTGTCTCCTAGCGACAAGGCAGGTTCAATCTGCTGGCTCTGGGGTAGCAACCGAGGGGGTTTAGTTGAAATGGACTCTCCTGAGGATGGGTCATAATTTGGGATTGTGTCCATGGAGATATTCAAATGGGGCAGTGGCTCCAGTGACCTGAAGTTTTCTCCTAACTGGAGGTTATGACACAGCTCCATAGAGCAAGATTCCCATGTGGAGACGAGATTTTTTCTGATAGGTATCTCTGGAAACCCCCTTATGCTGGTATTGGAATCCAGGCCTCTGAGGAGAGATGACTGAAAACAAAAGCAATGGATCCAATTAGGGCCTAGGTGCCTGTCTTGTTCAATATTCTTTTCTATGGATATCTGTCTAAGGTTCTGATTGGAGGTAGTGGCTCAGCTTGTGCCAGAGGGTCCCTGTATGTCCAGGACATCCTACACTATTGGGATGGCCTCAGAGATTTTGGATGATTCTCCTAATCTGTCAGGTTGTGCCAAATGAATGAGCAGAATTCCCTTGGAGAGGGCAGGCACAGTCCTGAGGTGTGGCTCCATGGGGCCCAGCCTTTAGGGTGTGTGGGTGAGGACAATGGAGACAGAAGTCTGAAAACACAAACTCGGCTTAGGTTTGGGGACATAGGTATGGCAGGCCCGATCTACAGACCTTGAGAATTTTGGGGGCTCTGAACAAAGGGCAAGTGTGTGGCGCTTTTTCAGGTTTTTGTCTCCAGATTTTGTGTCAATGGTGGCCGTGGAATGTCAGGCTGGCCTCATCGACCATGGACGAGTATTTCTCTCTGTGGATTTGGCCAAATTCCAAGTGTTTGGGGTCATTCTTTGGATGGTAGGAGTCCTTACTTTTTTTTTTTTTTCTTTATCTTGGTTTTTTTTTTTTTTTTTTTTTTTACCTTATGTGTCCCACCAAAGAGGGATTCCAGAAAAGAGCTCTGAATAAGGTTGGCTAGACTTCTCAAGCTCTGGCTAGGATTGGGGGAGTAGGGGCATGGCAAGTCCCATATGCAGGCTCTTGGTCCAGCCCCGGAGAGGCTTACTTGAGGCCAGGGTTCATGCTTAGGGTCCTAATGTGTGTTTATGCCCATCGCGGCTCTCAAGCATGTCTGAGGCCTCATGGGCCATGCTGGGTTCTCATATACTGAACGTTGGACAACATGCCAACCACAAGGTTTCTGGTCATGGGGAAGGTGAAGTTCTGATTTCTGCATCACGTACATCACTTAGTTGTGAGTGGAGATAACGTCTAGGTTCTGAAGCCTGAAGACCAAGGTTTGGAAGAGATGATGACCTAAGGCCATGGCATGTTCGATGTGTTCAGTGTGAGGCCAGGTGTCTGGGTGTCAGTCACGAGGTCTGGGGTCAGGCTGTGTCAGACAGGGCATTAGTGCCCAGGCTAGACTGTATAATTGGGGTACAGTCTAGAGAATTGCAGGTTGATCCTCATTTGATGTTTCTGGGTAGACCCCTAGGGCAAAGTCTCTCTTCTGGAGGGCAGGCAGAGTGCTGCATTTTGTCTCCAGAATTCCCAAAGTGGAAGGCTTGTGGGCCAGGAGTGTGAGGACGGAAGTCTGAAAACGCGAGCTGGCTTAGGTTTTGGGGCGAGGGCAAGGCAGGAACACTCTGCAGAGCTGAATTGAGATCTCATGCATCTGAAGTCAGGGCGAATCAGACGGGAGTTTCTGTCCATGATGTCCTCTACCTGAAGGTGGAGGCATTACGAGGCCATGGAGGTTTTCCCACGGTGCGAGTGTGTGATGCTGCAAACTACAAGGATTCCTTCTGCAGGACAGTTGAGACCTGTTGAATGGATCAAGGACACCCCATTAGGAATTTCTCCAGAGCAGAGTTCTAACAACGGATACCTGGGCAACAAACTCGCATTCCAATTGTCTCCTAGTGACAAAGCAGGTTTGATCTGCTGGCACTGGGTGAGCAACCGCCAGGTTTGAGTTGAAATGGACTCTCCTGAGGATGGGTCATAATGTGGGATTGTGTCCGTTGAGACATTGGAATGGGGCGGTGGCTCCAGTGACGTGAAATTTTCTCCTAACTGGAGGTTTAGACACAGTTCCATATAGCATGATTCCCATGTGGCATGCGATTTGTTCTGATTGGTAGCTCCAGAAACCCCATGTGCTGGTATTGGAATCCAGGCCTCTGAGGAGAGATACGTGAAAACAAAAGCAATGGATCCGTTTAGGGCCTAGGTGCCTGTCCTGTTCAATCTTCTTTTCTATGGATATCTATCTACAGGTCTGATTGGAGGTAGTGGCTCAGCTTGTGGCAGATGGTCCCTGTTTGTCCCGGACATCCTACAATATTGGGGTGGCCTCGGGGACTTCGGATGTTTCTCCTAATCTGTCAGGTTGTGCCAAAGGAATGAGCAGAATTCCCATGGAGAGGGCAGGCACAGTCCTGAGGTGTGGCTCCATGGGGCCAAGCCTTGAGGGTGTGTGGGCCAGGACAATGGAGACAGAAGTCTGAAAACAGAAACTTGGCTTAGGTTTGGGGACATAGGTATGGCAGGCCCGATCTACAGACCGTGAGAATTTTTCAGGCTTTGAACAAAGGGCGAGTGTGTGGCTCTTTTTCAGGCTTTTGTCTCCGGATTTTGTGTCAATGGTGGCCGTGGAATGTCAGGATGGCCTCATCAGCCATGGACGAGTATTTCTCTCTGTGAATTTGGCCCAATTCCAAGTGTTTGCGGTCATTCTTTGGACGGTAGAAGTCCTTTGTCTATTTTTTTTTAACCTCATGTGTCCCACCAAGGAGGGATTCTAGCGAAGAGATCTGAGTAGGGGTGACTAGACTTCTCAAGCACTGGTTAAGGTTTGGGGAGTAGGGGCATGGTAATCTCCATATGTGGGCTCTTGGTCCAGCCCCGGAGAGGCTTTACTTGAGGCCAGGGTTCATGCTTAGGGTCCTAATGTGTGTTTGTGCCCATTGCAGCCCTCAAGCATCTGAGGCCTCATGGGCCATGCTGGTTTCTCCTACACTGCACGTTGGACAACATGCCAACCACAGGGTTTCTGGTCATGGGGAAGGAGGAGTTCTGATTTCTGCATCACGTACACGGCATGGCAGTGAGTAGAGATAAGGTCTAGAATCTGAAGCCTGAAAACCGAGGTTGGTAAGAGATGACGACCTAAGGCCATGGTGGGTCCGATGCACTTAGTGTGCGGCCAGATGTCTGTGTCCATCATGAGGTCTGGGCTCAGGCTGTGTCAGGCAGGGCATTAGTCCCCAGGCTAGACTGTATAATTGAGGTACAGTCGAGTGATGTGAAGGTTGGTCCTCATTTGGGGTTTCTGGTTGGCCCCATAGGGCAAAGATTTTCTTCTGCAGGGCAGGCAGAGTGCTGCATTCTGGCTTCAGAATTGCCAACTTCAGGGCTTGTGGGCCAGGTGTTTTAGGACAGAAGTCTGAGAACACAAGTTCAGCTTTGAATTCGCAGCGGTGACATGGCAGGCACACTCTACAGACCTGAAATGAGATCTCGTGCATCTGAAGTCAGGGCGAGGATCAGATGTTGGCTTAGGTTGGAGTTTCTGTACATGATGTCCCCTTCATGAAGGTGGGGGGGGGCATCAGGAAACCATGGAAGATTTCCAACTTTGTGAGTGTGTGATGCTCCAAACCACAAGGATTCCGTCAGCGGGACAGTCACGACCTTTTGGATGGATCAAGGACATCCCATAAGAAATGCTCCAAAGCACAGTTCTAATGATGGATGCCTGGGCAGTCCAACTTGCATTCCAGTTGTGTCCTAGTGAAAAGGAGGATTCGATCTGCTGTCACTGGGGGAACAACCGAGGGGGCTGAATTGAAATGCACTCTCATGAGGATCAGTCATGATGTGGATTTGTGTCCATGGATCCCTTGGAATGGGGCAGTGGCTCTGTTTCCCTGAAGAATTCTCCTAACCTGAGGTTTTGATGCAGCTCCAAAGAGCAAGTTTCCCATGTAGAGACGAGATTTGTTCTGAAACCCCCACAACCTGGTATTGGAAACCAAGCATCTGGGGAACAATGCCTGGAATCCAAAGCAATGGATCTGATTACGGTCTAGGGGCCTGTCCTTTTCAATATTCTCCTCTGAGTATCTCTGTCTAAGATTCAGAATGGAGGTCACTGCTCCGCTTGTGTCAGATCACCCATGTTTGTTGGGGGAGGCCAACACTATTGGGCTGGTCTTGGGAATTGGAGGTTTCTCCTAATCTGTAAGGTTGTGGCAAATGAAACGGGCAGAGTTCCCTTGGAGAGCACTGGCACAGTCCTTAGGTGTGACACCACCTTTCTGGGTGTCATCCAGGAGGTCCAGGCTCAGGCTGTGTCAGACAGGGCATTAGTGCCAAGCTTAGACTGTATAATTGGAGTAAAGTTGATGGCATGCAGATTGATCCTCATTTGGCGTTTCTGGGTAGCCCCAGGGGCAACGTTTTTCTTCTGGAGAGAAGGAAGAGTGCTGCATTATGGCGACGGAATTCTCACACTGGAGGGCTTGTGGGACAGAATTGTGAGGAAGGAAGTGTGAGAACACAAGCTAGGCTTAGGTTTTGGGTCAAGATCATGGCAGGCACACTCTGTAGAGCTAAATCTAAATCTCATGCATCTGAAGTCAGGGCGAGGATCAGACGTAGGCTCAGGTTGAAGTTTCTGTACAGGATGGCCCCTTCATGATGGTGGGGGGCATCAATAGAGCCAGCAGATCTAAACTGTCTTGTTGCTAGGAGACAATTGGATTGCGAGGCGGGCTTCCCTAGCATCCATCCGCGAACGGTGCTCTGGAGTCATTCCATATGGGATGTCCTGGAGCTGTCCAACAGGTCTCAATTGTCCCGCAGAAGGAATCCTTGAAGGGGGCATCCCACAACTCCCAACGTGGGAATACCTCAATGGCCTCGAGATTCCGCTCCCTTCATGAATCGGCCGTCATGCACAGAAACTCCAAAGTGAGCCAACGTCTGATCCTCGCCCTGACTTCAGATGCATGAGATACTGGTTCAGATCTGCAGGGGGTACCTGCCGTGCCCTCGCCCTGAAACCCAAGTCTAGCTTGTCTTCTCAGACTTCCGTCCTCACACTCCTGGCCCCGAAGCCCTCAAGTTTGGCAATTCCGGACCCACAATGCAGCACCCTGCATGCCCTCTAGAAAAAAAATTATTGCCTCATGAGCTGCCCAGGCACCTTAAATGAGGATAAACCTGCACAGAACTCGACTTTACCCAAATTATATAGTCTAACCTGGGCACTAATGCACTGTCGAACACAACCTGAGCCCGGACCTCCTGACCAACACCCAGAAAGCTGACCGCACACTGAGCACATAAAACCCGCCATGGCCTTAGGTCATCATCTCTTCCCTACCACAGTTTTCAGGCTTCAGAACCGAGACCTATCTCCAATCACTGCCCAGGGGTGAATGTTATGCAGAAATCAGAACTCCTCCTTACCCATGGCAAGAACCCTTGTGGTTGGCACGCTGTCCAACGTTCAGTGTAGGAGAAACCAGCTTTCACCCTGAGGCCCCGCCCATTCTTGAGTGCGACGAGGGCATACACACGCATTGTGACCCTCATCATGAACCTGTCCTCTAGTAAGTCCTCTCCTTGTCTGGACCATTAGATGTCATAATGGGCTTGACATGTCCCTAGGCCCCAATTTTTAACCAGATTTCTGATTGTCCAGTCGCCCCTCCCCAGGGCTCTACTCTGGAATCCCTCATTCGGTGGGACACCTAAGGTTAAAAAAGAAAACAACAACAACAACAACAAAAAAAACAAAAACGGACTTCTTCCAGCCCACAGAATGACCCCAAACTCTTTGGACGGGGCCAAACCAACAGAGAGTAAGACTCGTCCATTTCCCATGAAGTCACCCAGAAATTCCACGACCATGAGTGACACGATATCCAGAGACAAAAACTTGAGAAGGAGCCTCACACTCGCCCTTCTTTCAAATCCCGAAGAGTTCTCCTCATGGTCTGTAGATCAGTCCTGCCATACCTATGACCCGAAACATAAGCCGAGTTTGTGTTTTCAGACAACTGTCCAAACAGCCCTAGCCTACAGAACCTACAGGCTAAGGCCCCTGGAGCCAAACCTGAGGACTGTACTTGCCCTCTCCAAGGGAATTGTGTGTGCTCATTCCAATGGCCACAACCCTTCTAATAGGATAAACTTCCAAAGTCCGTGATCCATCTCAATAGTGGTGGCTTCCTAGGAAAAACAGGGGCAATCTGAGCCCTACAGAGCACCTACCTGCACTCAGACCCATAGACAGATGTCCCCAGAGGTAAAAAGGAAAGAACAGGCCCCTAGGCACTAATCAGATCCATTGCTTTGGTTTCCAGGCATCTCTCCTCAGAGGCCTGGATTTCAAAAGCAGCATATAGCTGTTTCTTGACTCACCCTTCAGAAAACTTCTCATCTACACATGGGAAACTTACATGTTGGAACTGTGTCAAAGCCTCTGTTTAGTAGAACTCTTTAGGGACCAAGTGCCACCGCTTCTTCCAAGGTCTCCTTAGACACAAAGGCACATTAGGACCCATCCCCAGGGGTGTCCATCAATGCAGCATCCTCGGTTGCTCCCCACAGATCCAGGAGATCTAACCTGTCTTGTTGCTAGGAGACAATTGGAATGCGACGTGGGCTACCCAGCCATCCATCCTTAGAACCCTGCTCAGAATCATTGGCCTGGAGCCAAACAACAGGTCTCAATTGTCCTGCAGAAGACTCTCTGCAGTTTGGAGCTTCTCACAACTCTCATCGTGGAAAACCCCCATGGCCTCGTGATGCCCCCCCCCATTCATGAAGGGGCCATCAGGGACAGAAACTCCAACCTGAGCGATCGTCTGCTCCTCGCCCTGACTTCAGATGCACGAGATCTCGATTCAGGTCTGTAGATTGTGCCTGCCATGGCCTCACCCAGAAACCTAAGCCTAGCTTGTGTTCTCAGACTTTTGTCGTCAGACTACTGGCCCACAAGCCCTCCAGTTTGGCAATCCAGAACTACAATGCCGCACTCTGCCTGCCCGCCAGAAGAAAAACATTGTCCTCTGGGGCTATCCAGTAACCCCAAATGAGGATCAACCTGCACCGACCATGGCTGTACCCCAAATACATAGGCTAACCAGGGCACTAATGCCCTTTCTGACACAGCCTGAGCCTGGACCCCCTGGCCCCTCCCAGACAGCTGGCCGCACACTGAGCATATCGAGCCGCCATGGCCTTAGGTCGTCATCTCTTCCCAACCTCGGTTTTCAGGTTTCAGAACCTAGACCTTATCTCCAATCACTGCCCGGGGTTGAAGGTGATGCTGAAATCAGAACTCCTTCCCCATGGCAAGAAACCTTGTGGTTGGCATGTTTTCCAACGTTCAGTGTAGTTGAATCCAGTGTGGCCCATGAGGCCCCGCCCATGCTCGCGGGCCACATTGGTCACAAACACACATTGTGACCCTCAGGCTGAGCCCAGTCCTCAAGTAAGGCCACTCAGTGGCTGGATGAAGAGACAGCATATTGGGCTTGCCATGCCCCTAGGCCCCAATTTTTAACCATAGTTCGGGTTGTCCCTTCAGTCTTCCCCACGGCTTAGCTTTGGAATTCCTCTTTTGGTGGGACACATGAGGTAACAAAAGTGAAATGAGTCATCCCATCCCACAGATTGACGAAAAGCAATTGCGAATCGGGCCAAATCCTCAGAGAGGAAGATTCGTCCACGGCCCATGAGGCCTCCCCTACATTCCACGGACATCGCTGGATGTTGTGTCCGGGATAGCCGTGGATTGGAGCGGTGGCCTCAGGTACTGTGGACGAGTATCCCTCTCTGGGCATTTGTCCCAGCTCCCAAGAGTTTGGGGTCATTTTGTGGGAAGGGTGGAGTCGTGTTGTCTGGCTCATGGGTCTCTCCAAGAAAGGGATTCCAGAGCAGAGCTCCAGGTACGGGCGGGGCGACTGGAAAATTCAAACCGTGGTGAGGATTGGGTGCATAGGGGCTTGGCAAGCCCCATATGTGGGCTCTTGGTCCAGGCCCTGACAGGCCTTTCTTTGACATGGGGCTCATGCTGAGGGTCACAGTGTGAATTTGTGCCCAAGCAGCACTCAAGTTTGGGCGTGGCATCAGGGGCTATGAAGGTTTCTCCCACCCTGAAGGTGTGACTCCATGCCAAGAGCAAGCTTGACAGCCATGGGGAAGGAGGAGTTCTGTTTTGTGCTTGCGATACCCAGCTGTGTGGAGAATTGATATAATGTCTAGGTTCAGATATCTGAAAACCAAGGTTAGGATGAGGTGACGGCATAAGACCATGGCGTGTCCAAAGTGCTGGGTGTGCGGCCAGCTGTCTCCTTGTCTGTCTGGACGTCTGGCTTCAGGCTGTGTCAGCTAGAGCATGAGTGCCCAGAGCAGCCTATCCAGTTCGGGTACCGTCAAGGCCCGAGCAGGTTGATCCTCATCTGCGTTATCTGGAGAGCCCCACAGGGAAACGTTTTTCTTCCATTGGGCAGACACTGGGCTGGGTTTTGGTTCCAGAGTTCCTAGTCCGGAGGGCTTGTTTGCCAGGAGTGTGAGGAAGGAAGTCGGAAAACACAAGCTAGCGTGAGGTTTGGGACCGAGGGCACGGCAGGCCCACTCTGCAGAGGCTGAATCGAATCTCCTGCACTGAGGTCATGTCAACTATGAGACGTGCCTCACGCTAGAGTTTTTGTCCAGCATGGCCTCTTCCTGAAGGGTGTGGGGGCTCCATGAGGCCAGAAAGTTTTGCCTACGATGGGATTTGTGAACTGCTCCAAAACTGAAGGTTACCTTCTGCACGACAGTCGAGTCCTATTGGATGGTTCCAAGAGGCCCCATATGGAAAGACTCGAGAGCAGGTGTCTAAGCATGGATGCCTGGGAACATCACCTCATATTCCCACTCTTTAGTCAGGACAAGGCAGGCTCAATCTGCGGGCTCCTGGGTGAGCTACCCAGAGGGGAGAGTTGAAATGGACTCTCCTGAAGATGAGTCCTACTGTGGCTTGGTGGCCTGGGAGACCTTGGAATGTGGAGGTGGCTCAGGGACTCTGCAGGATTCTCCAACATGAGGTGTTTGACACGGCTCCAACAAGGAAACTTCCCATGTGGAGACGAGAGGAGTTCTGTTCCGTGCCTCAGGAAAGCCCCATACCCTGTTCTTCGAACCAAAGCCTCTGAGGAGTGACACCTGGAAACCAAAGCAAGAGTTGAGACTACGGCCTAAAGGCCTGTCCGGCTCAACCTTCTATCTCTGTTGACATCTGTGTGCATGCATTCATGGATGTAGCTGCTCAGCTTGTGTCCGAATGCCCCTGTGAGTCCAGTGAGGCTCCCAGTAGTGGGATGTCCTCGGAGGCCTTGAGGTTTCTCATATTCTGGAGGTGTGTGGCCAAAGGAATGGACACAGTTTCCCAGGAGAGAGCAGGCACGGTCCTGTGGTATGGCTCCAGAGGACCCAGCCTAGAGGCTGTGTTTGCCAGGGCTGTGGGGACAGATGTCTGAAAAAGCAAACTTGGCTCAGCTAGGGGCCAATGTAATGGCAGGCCTGATCTCTAGTCCGTGAGGGGAGATCCTCTGGAAATCAAAGTAGGGCAAGTGGGAGGCAGTCACTCAGGATTTTGTCTCTGGGTGTTGCGTTTACAGTGTCCGGTCAGGGTAGGGGTTGTCTCAGAGGCCGAGGAAGAGCCTTCCTCTCGGGGGATTGTCCAAGCTCCCAAGTGTTTGTGTTCATTCTGTGGGAATGAAGAGTACTGTTTTCTGCCACAGGGGACCCCCCAGGAGAGGGACTCTAGAGCACAGCAGTGGGTTCCCTCAACTGGAATACACACCATCTAGTTAGTCCTGGGTGCCTATGGGCATGGCAAGCCACATATGCGGGCTCTTGGTCCAGTCACTGAGAGGCGTTACTTGAATAAGGTACTCACGCTGAGGGTCACAATGTGTGTTTCTGCCCAAGGCGGCCCTCACGCTTGGGCGTGGCCTCATGGGCCATGCCGTTTTCTCCTACACTGAAGGTTTGACACACTGCCAGCAGCAAGGTTTCTTGCCAGGGGGAAGGAGGGGTTCTGACTTGTGCATCAGGTTCCCCCCAGTGCAGGGATTGGAGATAAGGTCTAGGTTCCGATGACTGAAAACCCAGGTTGGGAATGGATGGTGGCCTAAGGCAGTGGCGGGTCCAATGTGCTGGGTGTGCAGCCAGCTGTGTCGGTGTCTGTTGGAAGGGCTGGGCTCAGGCTATTTGCGACAGAGCATCACTGTTTAAGGTAGCCTATGCAATTGGGGTGTTGCCGAGGGCCAAGCAGTTTGATCCTCATTTGGGGTTTCTGGGCAGCGCCATAGACAATGTTTTTCTCCTGGGAGGCAGGCACAGTGCTTCATTGTGGCCCCAGAATTCCCAGTAGGGAGGGTTTGTGGGCCAGGAGTGTGAGGACGGAAGTCTGAAAACACAAGCTAGTGTGAGGATTGGAGCCAAGGGCAGAGCAGGCCCACTCTGCAGAGGCTGAATCAAAATCTCCTGCATCTGAAGTCAGGCTGAGGATCAGACGTTGGCTGAGGCTGGAGTATGTGTCCATGATGGCACCTTCATGAAGTGGGGGCCTCATGAGGCCAAGGAAGTTTTCCCACGCTGAGTTTGGAGGTTGCCCCAAACCACAAGGTTTCCTTCTGCGGGACATTCGAGTCCTGTTGCATGGCTCCAGGACATACCATATGGAAGGACTGGAGAGCAGGGTTCGAAGGATGGATCCCTGTACAGCATGCCTCGCATTCCCATTGGCTATTAGTGACAAGATATGTTTGATCTGCTGCCTCTGGAACACGCGACCCAGGGGGCTGAGATGAAATGGCCTCTCCTGAGGATGCGTCATAATGTGCGTTTGGGTCCATGGAGACCTTGGAATGTTCTGGTTGTTCAGTGGCCCTGCGGAACTCTCATACCTGAAGTGTTTGATACATCCCAGTAAGAAAGCTGCCCATGTGGAGATGAGAGATGTTTGGTTTGGTGCCTCAGAAAAGCCCCATGTGCTGGTCTACGAAAACAGTCCTCTGAGAACGGAAACATGGAAACCAAAGCTAAGGTTCAGATTAGGGCCTGGGGGCCTGTCCATTTCAACCTTCTGTCTCTGGGGACACTGTCTGAGAGTCTAAGTGGAGATAGTTGCTCCGCTGGTGTCAGAGAGCCCCTCTTAGTCCAGGGTGGCCTATACTATTGATGGCCTCAGGGACCTTGGAGCTTTTCCCTAACCTGTAGGGTTATGGTCAATGGATTGGGCACACTTTCCTTGGAGAGGGCAGGCACAATCTTTCGCTGTTTGGTCCAGAGGCCCTAGCCTGGATGTGGTGTGGGTCCAGGCTGTGGGCACAGAAGTCGGAATACACAAACTCAGCTTATGAGTGGCGCCTAGGGTATGGCAGGCCGGATGTACAGCCCGAGAGGGAGCTCCTGGGCCTCTGAAACAAGGGCGAGTGGGAGGCGTTCCTTCAGGCTTTTGTCTCTGGATGTTGTGTCCGGGATAGCCGTGGATTGGAGCGGTGGCCTCAGGTACTGTGGACGAGTATCCCTCTCTGGGGATTTGTCCCAGCTCCCAAGAGTTTGGGGTCATTTTGTGGGAAGGGTGGAGTCGTGTTGTCTGGCTCATGGGTCTCTCCAAGAAAGGGATTCCAGAGCAGAGCTCCAGGTAGGGGCGGGGCGACTGGAAAATTCAAACCGTGGTGAGGATTGGGTGCATAGGGGCTTGGCAAGCCCCATATGTGGGCTCTTGGTCCAGGCCCTGACAGGCCTTTCTTTGACATGGGGCTCATGCTGAGGGTCACAGTGTGAATTTGTGCCCAAGCAGCACTCATGTTTGGGCGTGGCATCAGGGGCCATGAAGGTTTCTCCCACCCTGAAGGTGTGACTCCATGCCAAGAGCAAGCTTTACAACCATGGGGAAGCAGGACTTCTGTTTTGTGCTTGCGATACCCAGCTGTGTGGAGAATTGATATAATGTCTAGGTTCAGATATCTGAAAACAATGGTTAGGAAGAGGTGACGGCATAAGACCATGGCGTGTCCGAAGTGCTGGGTGTGCGGCCAGCTATCTCCTTGTCTGTCTGGACGTCTGGCTTCAGGCTGTGTCAGACAGAGCATGAGTGCCCAGAGCAGCCTATCCAGTTCGGGTACCGTCGAGGCCCGAGCAGGTTGATCCTCATCTGGGTTTTCTGGAGAGCCCCACAGGGAAACGTTTTTCTTCCGTTGGGCAGACACTGGGCTGGGTTTTGGTTCTGGAGTTCCTAGTCCGGAGGGCTTGTTTTCCAGGAGTGTGAGGAAGGAAGTCAGAAAACACAAGCTAGCGTGAGGTTTGGGACCGAGGGCACGGCAGGCCCACTCTGCAGAGGCTGAATCGAGATCTCCTGCACTGAGGTCATGTCAACTATGAGACGTGCCTCACGCTAGAGTTTTTGTCCAGCATGTCCTCTTCCTGAAGGGTGTGGGGGCTTCATGAAGCCAGGGAGGTTTGCCTACGATGGGATTTGTGAACTACTCCAAACCTCAAGATTTCCTTCTTCTCGACAGTCGAGTCCTATTGGATGGTTCCAGGAGGCCCCATACGGAAAGACTCGAGAGCAGGTGTCAAAGCATGGATGCCTGGGAACGCCACCTCATATTCCCACTGTTTAGTCAGGACAAGTCAGGCTCAATCTGCAGTCTCCTGGGTGAGCTACCTAGAGGGGAGAGTTGAAATGGACTCTCCTGAAGATGAGTTCTACTGTGGCTTGGTGGCCTGGGAGACCTTGGAATGTGGAGGTGGCTCGTGGACTCTGCAGTGTTTTCCAAACTGAAGCGTTTGACACAGCTCCAACAAGGAAGATTCCCATGTGGAGACGAGAGGAGTTCTTTCAGTGCCTCAGGAACGCCCCATATCCTGTTCTTCGAACCAAAGCCTCTGAGGAGTAACACCTGGAACCCAAAGCAAGAGTTGAGATTAGGGCCTAAGGGCCTGTCCGGCTCAACCTTCTATCTCTGTTGACATCTGTGTGCATGCATTCATGGATGTAGCTGCTCAGCTTGTGTCCGAATGCCCCTGTGAGTCCAGTGAGGCTCCCAGTAGTGGGATGTCCTCGGAGGCCTTGAGGTTTCTCATATTCTGGAGGTGTGTGGCCAAAGGAATGGACACAGTTTCCCAGGAGAGAGCAGGCACGGTCCTGTGGTATGGCTCCAGAGGACCCAGCCTAGAGGCTGTGTTTGCCAGGGCTCTGGGGACTGATGTCTGAAAGAGAAAACTTGGCTCAGGTCGGGGCCAAGGTAATGGCAGGCCTGATCTCCAGTCCGTGAGGGGAGATCTTTTGGATATCAAAGGAGGACAAGTGGGAGGCAGTTGCTCAGGCTTTAGTCTCTGGGTGTTGCGTTCACAGTGTCCGGTCAGGGTAGGGGTTGCCTCAGGGTCCGAGGAAGAGCCTTCCCCTCGGGGGATTGTCCAAGCTCCCAAGTGTTTGGGTTCATTCTGTGGGAAGTGAAGAGTACTGTTTTCTGCCACAAAGGAACTCCCAGGAGAGGGAATCTAGAGCACAGCAGTGGGTTCCCTCAACTGGAATACACACCATCTAGTTAGTCCTGGGTGACTATGTGCATGGCAAGGACTAAATGCAGGATCTTCGTCCCGAACCTGACAGGCCTTTCTTTGCCATGGGGCTCATGCTAGGGTCACAGTGTGAATTTGTGCCCAAGCAGCACTCATGTTTGGGCGTGGCATCAGGGGCCATGAAGGGTTCCCCACGTGAAGGTGTGACTCCATGCGAAGAACAAGCATTACAGCCATGTGGAAGGCAGAGTTCTGATTGTGATTCCGATACTCAAACTCAGCTTTCTTTGGGGACATCGGTATGGCAGGCCCAATCTACAAACCATGAGAAGAACTCATGAAGATTTGAATATAGAGTGAGTCTGAGGCGCTTGCTCAGGCATTTGTCTCTGGAATTTGTATCAGCGATTTCCGTGGAATGTCGGGGATGCCTCATGGGCCATGGACGAATCGTCCTCTCTGAGGATTTGGCCCGATTCCCAATTGCTTTTCGTCAATCTGTGGGATGGGAGGTCTCCTTTCAGTTTTGTTACCTCAGGTGTCCCACCAAAAGAGGAATTCCAAAGCAAAGCCGTGGGGAAGACTGAAGGGACAACCCGAACTATGGTTAAAAATTGGGGCCTACGGGCATGGCAAGCACAATATGCTATCTCTTCATCCAGCCACTGAGTGGCCTTACTTGAGGACTGGGCTCAGCCTGAGGGTCACAATGTGTGTTTGTGAACAATGTGGCCCGCGAGCATGGGTGGGGCCTCATGGGCCACACTGGTTTCAACTACACTGAACGTTGGACAACATGCCAACCACAAGGTTTCTGGCCATGGGGAAGGAGTTCTGATTTCTGCATCATCTTCAACCCTGGGCAGTGATTGGAGATAAGGTCTAGGTTCTGAAACCTGAAAACTGAGGTTGGGAAGAGATGACGACCTAAGGCCAGGGCGGCTCGATGTGCTCAGTGTGCGGACAGCTGTCTGGGAGGGGCCAGGGGGTCCAGGATCAGGCTGTGTCAGAAAGGGCATTAGTGCCCTGGTCAGCCTATGTATTTGGGGTACAGCCAAGGTCGGTGCAGGTTGATCCTCATTTGGGATGACTGGGTAGCCCCAGAGGACAAAGTTTTTCTTCTGGAGGGCCGGCAGAGTGCTGCATTGTAGTTCTGGATTGCCAAACTGGAGGGCTTGTGGGCCAGTAGTCTGACGACAAAAGTCTGAGAACACAAGCTAGGCTTAGGTTTCTGGGTGAGGCCATGGCAGGCACAATCTACAGACCTGAATCGAGATCTCGTGCATCTGAAGTCAGGGCGAGGATCAGACGATCGCTCAGGTAGGAGTTTCTGTCCCTGATGGCCTCTTCATAAATGGGGGGTCATCACGAGGCCATGGGGTTTTCCAACGATGGGAGTTGTGAGAAGCTCCAAACTGCAGAGAGTCTTCTGCAGGACAATTGAGACCTGTTGTTTGGCTCCAGGCCAATGATTCTGAGCAGGGTTCTAAGGATGGATGGCTGGGTAGCCCACCTCGCATTCCAATTGTCTCCTAGCAACAAGACAGGTTAGATCTCCTGGATCTGTGGGGAGCAACCGAGGATGCTGAGTTGAAATGGACACCCCTGGGGATGGGTCCTAACGTGCTTTTGTGTCTATGGAGACCTTGGAATGAAGCGGTGGCACTGGGGCCCTAAAGGGTTCTCCTAAACAGAGGCTTTGACATAGCTCCAACGTGCAAGTTTCCCATGTGTAGATGAGATGTTTTCTGATGGGTGAGTCACGAAACAGCTATATGCTGCTTTTGAAATCCAGACCTCTGAGGAGAGATGCCTGGACACCAAAGCAATGGATCTGATTAGTGCCTAGGGGCCTGTTCTTTTCTTTTTACCTCTGGGGACATCTGCTATGGGTCTGAGTGCAGGTAGGTGCTCAGTTGGGCTCAGATTGCCCCTGTTTTTCCTGGGAAGCCACCACTATTGAGATGGATCAGGGACTTTGGAGGTTTATCCTATTAGAAGGGTTGTGGCCATTGGAATGGGCACACACAATTCCCTTGGAGAGGGCAAGTACAGTCCTCAGGTTTGGCTCCAGGGGCCTGAGCCTGTAGGTTGTGTAGGCCAGGGCTGTTTGGTCAGTTCTCTGAAAACACAAACTCGGCTTATGTTTCGGGTCATAGGTTTGGCAGGACTGATCTACAGACCATGAGGAGAACTCTTCGGGATTTGAAAGAAGGGCTAGTGTGAGGCTCCTGCTCAAGTTTTTGTCTCTGGATATCATGTCACTCATGGTCGTGGAATTTCTGGGTGACTTCATGGGAAATGGACGTGTCTTACTTTTTGGTGGTTTGGCCCCGTCCAAAGAGTTTGGGGTCATTCTTTGGGCTGGAAGAAGTCTGTTTTTTTTTTGTTGTTGTTGTTGTTTTTTAACTTTTTTAACCTCCGGTGTCCCACCAAATGAGGGATTCCAGAGTAGAGCCCTGGGGAGGGGCGACTGGACAATCAGAAATCTGGTTAAAAATTGGGGCCTAGGGACATGTCAAGCCCATTATGACATCTAATGGTCGAGCCACTGAGAGGACTTACTAGACTACAGAACTCAAGCTGAGGGTCACAATGTTTGTGTATGCCCTCATCGCACTCAAGAATGGGCGGGGCCTCAGGGTGAATGCTGGTTTCTTCTACTCTGAACGTTGGACAACGTGCCAACCACAAGGGTTCTTGCCATGGGTAAAGAGGAGTTCTGATTTCTACATCACACTCACCCCTGGGCAGTGATTGGAGATAAGGTCTCGGTTCTGAAGCCTGAAAACGGAGGTAGGGAAGACATGATGACCTAAGGCCATGGCGGGTTTTTTGGGCTCAGTGTGCGGTCAGCTTTCTGGGTGTTGGTCAGGAGGTCCGGGCTCAGGTTGTGTTCGACAGTGCATTAGTGCCCAGGTTAGACTATATAATTTGGGTAAAGTTGAGTGCTGTGTAGGTTTACCCTCATTTAAGGTGCCTGGGCAGCTATGAGGCAATAATTTTTTTTTCTAGAGGGCAGGCAGAGTGCCTCAATGTGGGTCCGGAATTGCCAAACTTGAGGGCTTCGGAACCAGGAGTATGAGGACCGAAGTCTGAGAAGACAAGCTAGACTTGGGTTTCAGGGCGTGGGCACGGCTTGTACCCCCTGCAGATCTGAAAAAATATCTCATGCATCTGAAGTCAGGGCAAGGATCAGACTTTGGCTCAGGTTGGAGAATCTGAGCATGACGGCCGCTTCTTGAAGGCAGCGGAATCTCGAGGTCATTGAGGTTTTCCCACGTTGGGAGTTGTGGGATGCCCCCTTCAAGGATTCCTTCTGCGGGACAATTAAGACTTGTTGATCAGCTCCAGGACATCCCATATGGAATGACTCCAGACCACCGTTCGCGGATGGATGCCTGGGAAGCCCGCCTCGCATTCCAATTGTCTCCTAGCAACAAGACAGTTTAGATCTGATGGCTCTGCGGGAGCAACCGGGGTGGCTGAGTTGAAATGGACTTTCGTGAGGATGGGTCCTAATGTGCTTTTGTGTCCATGAGGGCCTTGGAATGGGGCGGTGGCACCGGGACCCTGAAGTACTCTCCTAAGCTTTGGACATGGCTCCCATGCACAGGTTTCCTTGTGGAGAAGAGATGAGTTCTGATGGGGGCCTCAGGAAAACCCCTATGCTCGTATTGGAATCAGGCTTTTGAGGACACATGCCTGTAACCCAAAGCAATGGATCCTATTATGGCCTAGGGTCCTGTCTGGTTCAATCTTCTTCTCTGGGGACATCCA
>NW_028134970.1:0-108000 GCF_964662115.1 Mustela nivalis | reverse complement strand
GCTTAGGTTTGGGGACGTAGGTATGGCAGGCCCGATCTACAAACCATGAGAAGAACTCTACAGGATATGAAGAAAGTGCGAGTCTGTGGCGATTGCTCAGGCTTTTGTCTCTGGATTTTGTATCAGTGATGGCCGTGGAATGTCGGGGAGGCCTCATGGGCCATGGACGAATCTTCCTCTCTGAGGATTTGGCCCGATTCCCAATTGCTTTTCGTCAATCTGTGGGATGGGAGGACTCATTTCAGTTTTGTTACCTCAGGTGTCCCACCAAAGACGAATTCCAAAGCAAAGCCGTGGGGAAGACTGAAGGGACAATCCGAACTATGGTTAAAAATTGGGGCCTAGGGGCATGGCAAGCCCAATATGCTATCTCTTCATCCAGCCACTGAGTGGCCTTACTTGAGGACTGGGCTCAGCCTGAGGGTCACAATGTGTGTTTGTGACCAATGTGGCCCGCGAGCATGGGCGGGGCCTCATGGGACACACTGGTTTCAACGACACTGAACGTTGGACAACATGCCAACCACAAGGTTTCTTGCCATGGGGAAGGAGTTCTGATTTCTGCATCATCTTCAACATGGACAGTGATTGGAGATAAGGTCTAGGTTCTGAAACCTGAAAACCGAGGTTGGGAAGAGATGACGACCTAAGGCCATGGCGGCTCGATGTGCTCAGTGTGCAGCCAGCTGTCTGGGAGGGGCCAGGGGGTCCAGGCTCAGGCTGTGTCAGAAAGGGCATTAGTGCCCTGGTCAGCCTATGTATTTGGGGTACAGCCAAGGTCGGTGCAGGTTGATCCTCATTTGGGGTTACTGGGTAGCCCCAGAGGACAATGTTTTTTATCTGGAGGGCAGGCAGAGTGCTGCATTGTAGTTCTGGATTGCCAAACTGGAGGCCTTGTGGGCCAGTAGTCTGACGACAAAAGTCTGAGAACACAAGCTAGGCTTAGGTTTCTGGGTGAGGCCATGGCAGGCACAATCTACAGAACTGAATCGAGATCTCGTGCATCTGAAGTCAGGGCGAGGATCAGACGATCGCTCAGGTTGGAGTTTCTGTCCCTGATGGCCCCTACATGAATGGGGGGGCATCACGAGGCCATGGGGGTTTTCCCATGATGGGAGTTGTGAGAAGCTCCAAACTGCAGAGAGTCTTCGGCAGGACAATTGAGACCTGTTGTTTGGCTCCAGGCCAATGATTCTGAGCAGGGTTCTAAGGATGGATGGCTCGGTAGCCCACCTCGCATTCCAATTGTCTCCTAGCAACAAGACAGTTTAGATCTCCTGGATCTGTGGGGAGCTACCGAGGATGCTGAGTTGAAATGCACACCCCTGGGGATGGGTCCGAATGTGCTTTTGTGTCTATGGAGACCTTGGAATGAAGCGGTGGCTCTGGGGCCCTAAAGGGTTCTCCTAAACAGAGGCTTTGACACAGCTCCAACGTGCAAGTTTCCCATGTGTAGATGAGATGTTTTCTGATGGGTGAAACAAGAAACAGCTATATGCTGCTTTTGAAATCCAGGCCTCTGAGGAGAGATGCCTGGAAACCAAAGCAATGGATCTGATTAGTGCCTAGGGGCCTGTTCTTTCCTTTTTACCTCTGAGGACATCTGTCTATGGGTCTGAGTGCAGGTAGGGGCTCATTTGGGCTCAGATTGCCCCTGTTTTTCCTGGGAAGCTACCACTATTGAGATATATCAGGGACTTTGGACGTTTATCCTATTAGAAGGGTTGTGGCCATTGGAATGGGCACACCCAATTCCCTTGGAGAGGGCAAGTACAGTCCTCAGGTTTGGCTCCAGGGGCCTGAGCCTGTAGGTTATGTCGTCCAACCCTTTTTGGACAGTTGTCTGAAAACACAAACTCGGCTTATGTTTCAGGTCATAGGTATGGCAGGACTGATCTACAGACCATGAGGAGAACTTTTCGGGATTTGAAAGAAGGGCGAGTGTGAGGCTCCTGCTCAAGTTTTTGTCTCGGGATATCGTGTCACTCATGGTCGTGGAATTTCTGGGTGACTTCATGGGAAATGGACGAGTCTTACTCTCTGGTGGTTTGGCCCCGTCCAAAGAGTTTGGGTTCATTCTGTGGGCTGGAAGAAGTCCGTTTTATTTTGTTGTTGTTGTTGTTGTTGTTTTCTTTTTTAACCTAAGGTGTCCCACCAAATGAGGGATTTCAGAGTAGAGCCCTAGGAGGGGCGACTGGACAATCAGAAATCTGGTTAAAAATTGGGGCCTAGGGACATGTCAAGCCCATTATGATATCTTATGGTCCAGCCACTGAGAGGACTTACTAGAGGACAGGACTCATGCTGAGGGTCACAATGCGTGTGTATGCCCTCGTCGCACTCAAGAATGGGAGGGGCCTCAGGGTTTCTCCTACACTGATCGTTGGACAACATGCCAACCACAAGGGTTCTTGCCATGGGTAAGGAGGAGTTCTGATTTCTGCATCAGACTCACCCCTGGGCAGTGATTGGAGATAAGGTCTCGGTTCTGAAGCCTGAAAACTGAGGTAGGGAAGAGATGATGACCTAAGGCCATGGCGGGTTTTATGTGCTCAGTGTGCGGTCAGCGTTCTGGGTGTTGGTCAGGACGTCCGGGCTCAGGATGTGTTCGACAGTGCATTAGTGCCCAGGTTAGACTATATAATTTGGGTAAAGTCGAGTGCTGTGTAGGTTTACCCTCATTTAAGGTGCCTGGGCAGCTCATGAGGCAATCAATTTTTTTCTAGAGGGCAGGCAGAGTGCTGCATTGTGGGTCCGGAATTGCTAAACTTGAGGGCTTTGGGGCCAGGAGTGTGAGGATGGAAGTCTGAGAAGACAAGCTAGACTTGGGTTTCAGGGCGAGGGCACGGCAGGTACCCCCTGCAGATCTGAACCAATATCTCATGCATCTGAAGTCAGGGCGAGGATCAGACGTTGGCTCAGGTGGGAGTTTCTGAGCATGACGGCCGCTTCATGAAGGGAGCGGAACCTCGAGACAATTGAGGTTTTCCCACGTTGGGAGTTGTGGGATGCCCCCTTCCAGGATTCCTTCTTCCGGACAATTGAGACCTGTTGGACAGCTCCAGGACATCCCATATGGAATGACTCCAGAGCACCGTTCGCGGATGGATGCCTGGGAAGCCCGCCTCGCATTCCAATTGTCTCCTAGCAACAAGAAAGTTTAGATCTGATGGCTCTGTGGGAGCAACCTCGGTGGCTGAGTTGAAATGGACTTTCCTGAGGATGTGTCCTAATGTGTTTTTGTGTCCATGAGGGCCTTGGAATGGGGCGGTGGCACCGGCAACCTGAAGTACTTTCCTAAGCTTTGGACATGGCTCCCATGCACAGGTTTACTTGTGGAGACGAGATGAGTTCTGATGGGTGCCTCAGGAAAACCACTATGCTCGTATTGGAATCAGGCTTTTGAGGACACATGCCTGTAACCCATAGCAATGGATCCTATTATGGCCTAGGGTCCTGTCTGGTTCAATCTTCTTCTCTGGGGACATCCATCTATGGTATGAGTGGAGGTCGATTATCAGCTGGTGTCAGACACCCCTTGTTTGTTCCGGGTGACCCACACTATTGGGATGGCCTAAGGGTCGTTGGAGGTTTCTCCTAATTTGTACGATTTTGGACCATGGAATGGGCAGAATTCCCATGGATTGGTAGGCACAGTCCTAATGTGTGGCTCCAGGGGCCCAGCCTGGAGGGTGTGTGGCCCAAGACTTTGAGGACAGAAGTCTGAAAACACAAACTCAGCTTAGGTTTGGGGACGTAGGTATGGCAGGCCCGATCTACAAACCATGAGAAGAACTCTACAGGATATGAAGAAAGTGCGAGTCTGTGGCGATTGCTCAGGCTTTTGTCTCTGGATTTTGTATCAGTGATGGCCGTGGAATGTCGGGGAGGCCTCATGGGCCATGGACGAATCTTCCTCTCTGAGGATTTGGCCCGATTCCCAATTGCTTTTCGTCAATCTGTGGGATGGGAGGACTCATTTCAGTTTTGTTACCTCAGGTGTCCCACCAAAAGAGGAATTCCAAAGCCAAGCCGTGGGGAAGACTGAAGGGACAATCCGAACTATGGTTAAAAATTGGGGCCTAGGGGCATGGCAAGCCCAATATGCTATCTCTTCATCCAGCCACTGAGTGGCCTTACTTGAGGACTGGGCTCAGCCTGAGGGTCACAATGTGTGTTTGTGACCAATGTGGCCCGCGAGCATGGGCGGGGCCTCATGGGACACACTGGTTTCAACGACACTGAACGTTGGACAACATGCCAACCACAAGGTTTCTTGCCATGGGGAAGGAGTTCTGATTTCTGCATCACCTTCAACATGGACAGTGATTGGAGATAAGGTCTAGGTTCTGAAACCTGAAAACCGAGGTTGGGAAGAGATGACGACCTAAGGCCATGGCGGCTCGATGTGCTCAGTGTGCGGCCAGCTGTCTGGGAGGGGCCAGGGGGTCCAGGCTCAGGCTGAGTCAGAAAGGGCATTAGTGCCCTGGTCAGCCTATGTATTTGGGGTACAGCCAAGGTCGGTGCAGGTTGATCCTCATTTGGGGTTACTGGGTAGCCCCAGAGGACAATGTTTTTTATCTGGAGGGCAGGCAGAGTGCTGCATTGTAGTTCTGGATTGCCAAACTGGAGGCCTTGTGGGCCAGTAGTCTGACGACAAAAGTCTGAGAACACAAGCTAGGCTTAGGTTTCTGGGTGAGGCCATGGCAGGCACCATCTACAGACCTGAATCGAGATCTCGTGCATCTGAAGTCAGGGCGAGGATCAGACGATCGCTCAGGTTGGAGTTTCTGTCCCTGATGGCCCCTTCATGAATGGGGGGGCATCACGAGGCCATGGGGGTTTTCCCATGATGGGAGTTGTGAGAAGCTCCAAACTGCAGAGAGTCTTCGGCAGGACAATTGAGACCTGTTGTTTGGCTCCAGGCCAATGATTCTGAGCAGGGTTCTAAGGATGGATGGCTGGGTAGCCCACCTCGCGTTCCAATTGTCTCCTAGCAACAAGACAGTTTAGATCTCCTGGATCTGTGGGGAGCTACCGAGGATGCTGAGTTGAAATGCACACCCCTGGGGATGGGTCCGAATGTGCTTTTGTGTCTATGGAGACCTTGGAATGAAGCGGTGGCACTGGGGCCCTAAAGGGTTCTCCTAAACAGAGGCTTTGACACAGCTCCAACGTGCAAGTTTCCCATGTGTAGATGAGATGTTTTCTGATGGGTGAAACAAGAAACAGCTATATGCTGCTTTTGAAATCCAGGCCTCTGAGGAGAGATGCCTGGAAACCAAAGCAATGGATCTGATGAGTGCCTAGGGGCCTGTTCTTTCCTTTTTACCTCTGAGGACATCTGTCTATGGGTCTGAGTGCAGGTAGGGGCTCATTTGGGCTCAGATTGCCCCTGTTTTTCCTGGGAAGCTACCACTATTGAGATATATCAGGGACTTTGGAGGTTTATCCTATTAGAAGGGTTGTGGCCATTGGAATGGGCACACACAATTCCCTTGGAGAGGGCAAGTACAGTCCTCAGGTTTGGCTCCAGGGGCCTGAGCCTGTAGGTTGTGTCGTCCAGCCCTTTTTGGACAGTTGTCTGAAAACACAAACTCGGCTTATGTTTCAGGTCATAGGTATGGCAGGACTGATCTACAGACCATGAGGAGAACTTTTCGGGATTTGAAAGAAGGGCGAGTGTGAGGCTCCTGCTCAAGTTTTTGTCTCGGGATATCGTGTCACTCATGGTCGTGGAATTTCTGGGTGACTTCATGGGAAATGGACGAGTCTTACTCTCTGGTGGTTTGGCCCCGTCCAAAGAGTTTGGGTTCATTCTGTGGGCTGGAAGAAGTCCGTTTTATTTTGTTGTTGTTGTTGTTGTTGTTGTTTTCTTTTTTAACCTCAGGTGTCCCACCAAATGAGGGATTTCAGAGTAGAGCCCTAGGAGGGGCGACTGGACAATCAGAAATCTGGTTAAAAATTGGGGCCTAGGGACATGTCAAGCCCATTATGATAACTTATGGTCCAGCCACTGAGAGGACTTACTAGAGGACAGGACTCATGCTGAGGGTCACAATGCGTGTGTATGCCCTCGTCGCACTCAAGAATGGGAGGGGCCTCAGGGTTTCTCCTACACTGATCGTTGGACAACATGCCAACCACAAGGGTTCTTGCCATGGGTAAGGAGGAGTTCTGATTTCTGCATCAGACTCACCCCTGGGCAGTGATTGGAGATAAGGTCTCGGTTCTGAAGCCTGAAAACTGAGGTAGGGAAGAGATGATGACCTAAGGCCATGGCGGGTTTTATGTGCTCAGTGTGCGGTCAGCTTTCTGGGTGTTGGTCAGGAGGTCCGGGCTCAGGATGTGTTCGACAGTGCATTAGTGCCCAGGTTAGACTATATAATTTGGGTAAAGTCGAGTGCTGTGTAGGTTTACCCTCATTTAAGGTGCCTGGGCAGCTCATGAGGCAATAATTTTTTTCTCTAGAGGGCAGGCAGAGTGCTGCATTGTGGGTCCGGAATTGCCAAACTTGAGGGCTTTGGGGCCAGGAGTGTGAGGATGGAAGTCTGAGAAGACAAGCTAGACTTGGGTTTCAGGGCGAGGGCACGGCAGGTACCCCCTGCAGATCTGAACCAATATCTCATGCATCTGAAGTCAGGGCGAGGATCAGACGTTGGCTCAGGTGGGAGTTTCTGAGCATGACGGCCGCTTCATGAAGGGAGCGGAATCTCGAGACCATTGAGGTTTTCCCACGTTGGGAGTTGTGGGATGCCCCCTTCCAGGATTCCTTCTTCCGGACAATTGAGACCTGTTGGACAGCTCCAGGACATCCCATATGGAATGACTCCAGAGCACCGTTCGCGGATGGATGCCTGGGAAGCCCGCCTCGCATTCCAATTGTCTCCTAGCAACAAAACAGTTTAGATCTGATGGCTCTGCGGGAGCAACCTCGGTGGCTGAGTTGAAATGGACTTTCCTGAGGATGTGTCCTAATGTGTTTTTGTGTCCATGAGGGCCTTGGAATGGGGCGGTGGCACCGGCAACCTGAAGTACTTTCCTAAGCTTTGGACATGGCTCCCATGCACAGGTTTACTTGTGGAGACGAGATGAGTTCTGATGGGTGCCTCAGGAAAACCCCTATGCTCGTATTGGAATCAGGCTTTTGAGGACACATGCCTGTAACCCATAGCAATGGATCCTATTATGGCCTAGGGTCCTGTCTGGTTCAATCTTCTTCTCTGGGGACATCCATCTATGGTATGAGTGGAGGTCGATTATCAGCTGGTGTCAGACACCCCTTGTTTGTTCCGGGTGACCCACACTATTGGGATGGCCTAAGGGTCGTTGGAGGTTTCTCCTAATTTGTACGATTTTGGACCATGGAATGGGCAGAATTCCCATGGATTGGTAGGCACAGTCCTAATGTGTGGCTCCAGGGGCCCAGCCTGGAGGATGTGTGGCCCAAGACTTTGAGGACAGAAGTCTGAAACACAAACTCAGCTTAGGTTTGGGGACGTAGGTATGGCAGGCCCGATCTACAAACCATGAGAAGAACTCTACAGGATATGAAGAAAGTGCGAGTCTGTGGCGATTGCTCAGGCTTTTGTCTCTGGATTTTGTATCAGTGATGGCCGTGGAATGTCGGGGAGGCCTCATGGGCCATGGACGAATCTTCCTCTCTGAGGATTTGGCCCGATTCCCAATTGCTTTTCGTCAATCTGTGGGATGGGAGGACTCATTTCAGTTTTGTTACCTCAGGTGTCCCACCAAAAGACGAATTCCAAAGCAAAGCCGTGGGGAAGACTGAAGGGACAATCCGAACTATGGTTAAAAATTGGGGCCTAGGGGCATGGCAAGCCCAATATGCTATCTCTTCATCCAGCCACTGAGTGGACTTACTTGAGGACTGGGCTCAGCCTGAGGGTCACAATGTGTGTTTGTGACCAATGTGGCCCGCGAGCATGGGCGGGGCCTCATGGGCCACACTGGTTTCAACGACACTGAACGTTGGACAACATGCCAACCACAAGGTTTCTTGCCATGGGGAAGGAGTTCTGATTTCTGCATCACCTTCAACATGGACAGTGATTGGAGATAAGGTCTAGGTTCTGAAACCTGAAAACCGAGGTTGGGAAGAGATGACGACCTAAGGCCATGGCGGCTCGATGTGCTCAGTGTGCGGCCAGCTGTCTGGAAGGGGCCAGGGGGTCCAGGCTCAGGCTGTGTCAGAAAGGGCATTAGTGCCCTGGTCAGCCTATGTATTTGGGGTACAGCCAAGGTCGGTGCAGTTTGATCCTCATTTGGGGGTACTGGGTAGCCCCAGAGGACAATGTTTTTTATCTGGAGGGCAGGCAGAGTGCTGCATTGTAGTTCTGGATTGCCAAACTGGAGGCCTTGTGGGCCAGTAGTCTGACGACAAAAGTCTGAGAACACAAGCTAGGCTTAGGTTTCTGGGTGAGGCCATGGCAGGCACAATCTACAGACCTGAATCGAGATCTCGTGCATCTGAAGTCAGGGCGAGGATCAGACGATCGCTCAGGTTGGAGTTTCTGTCCCTGATGGCCCCTTCATGAATGGGGGGGCATCACGAGGCCATGGGGGTTTTCCCATGATGGGAGTTGTGAGAAGCTCCAAACTGCAGAGAGTCTTCGGCAGGACAATTGAGACCTGTTGTTTGGCTCCAGGCCAATGATTCTGAGCAGGGTTCTAAGGATGGATGGCTGGGTAGCCCACCTCGCGTTCCAATTGTCTCCTAGCAACAAGACAGTTTAGATCTCCTGGATCTGTGGGGAGCTACCGAGGATGCTGAGTTGAAATTCACACCCCTGGGGATGGGTCCGAATGTGCTTTTGTGTCTATGGAGACCTTGGAATGAAGCGGTGGCACTGGGGCCCTAAAGGGTTCTCCTAAACAGAGGCTTTGACAAAGCTCCAACGTGCAAGTTTCCCATGTGTAGATGAGATGTTTTCTGATGGGTGAAACAAGAAACAGCTATATGCTCCTTTTGAAATCCAGGCCTCTGAGGAGAGATGCCTGGAAACCAAAGCAATGGATCTGATTAGTGCCTAGAGGCCTTTTCTTTCCTTTTTACCTCTGGGGACATCTGTCTATGGGTCTGAGTGCAGGTAGGGGCTCATTTGGGCTCAGATTGCCCCTGTTTTTCCTGGGAAGCTACCACTATTGAGATATATCAGGGACTTTGGAGGTTTATCCTATTAGAAGGGTTGTGGCCATTGGAATGGGCACACACAATTCCCTTGGAGAGGGCAAGTACAGTCCTCAGGTTTGGCTCCAGGGGCCTGAGCCTGTAGGTTGTGTAGTCCAGCCCTTTTTGGACAGTTGTCTGAAAACACAAACTCGGCTTATGTTTCAGGTCATAGGTATGGCAGGACTGATCTACAGACCATGAGGAGAACTTTTCGGGATTTGAAAGAAGGGCGAGTGTGAGGCTCCTGCTCAAGTTTTTGTCTCGGGATATCGTGTCACTCATGGTCGTGGATTTTCTGGGTGACTTCATGGGAAATGGACGAGTCTTACTCTCTGGTGGTTTGGCCCCGTCCAAAGAGTTTGGGTTCATTCTGTGGGCTGGAAGAAGTCCGTTTTATTTTGTTGTTGTTGTTGTTGTTGTTTTCTTTTTTAACCTCAGGTGTCCCACCAAATGAGGGATTTCAGAGTAGAGCCCTAGGAGGGGCGACTGGACAATCAGAAATCTGGTTAAAAATTGGGGCCTAGGGACATGTCAAGCCCATTATGACATCTAATGGTCCAGCCACTGAGAGGACTTACTAGAGGACAGGACTCATGCTGAGGGTCACAATGCGTGTGTATGCCCTCGTCGCACTCAAGAATGGGCGAGGCCTCAGGGTTTCTCCTACACTGATCATTGGACAACATGCCAACCACAAGGGTTCTTGCCATGGGTAAGGAGGAGTTCTGATTTCTGCATCAGACTCACCCCTGGGCAGTGATTGGAGATAAGGTCTCGGTTCTGAAGCCTGAAAACTGAGGTAGGGAAGAGATGATGACCTAAGGCCATGGCGGGTTTTATGTGCTCAGTGTGCGGTCAGCTTTCTGGGTGTTGGTCAGGAGGTCCGGGCTCAGGATGTGTTCGACAGTGCATTAGTGCCCAGGTTAGACTATATAATTTGGGTAAAGTCGAGTGCTGTGTAGGTTTACCCTCATTTAAGGTTCCTGGGCAGCTCATGAGGCAATAATTTTTTTTTTCTAGAGGGCAGGCAGAGTGCTGCATTGTGGGTCCGGAATTGCCAAACTTGAGGGCTTTGGGGCCAGGAGTGTGAGGATGGAAGTCTGAGAAGACAAGCTAGACTTGGGTTTCAGGGCGAGGGCACGGCAGGTACCCCCTGCAGATCTGAACCAATATCTCATGCATCTGAAGTCAGGGCGAGGATCAGACTTTGGCTCAGGTGGGAGTTTCTGAGCATGACGGCCGCTTCATGAAGGGAGCGGAATCTCGAGACCATTGAGGTTTTCCCACGTTGGGAGTTGTGGGATGCCCCCTTCCAGGATTCCTTCTTCCCGACAATTGAGACCTGTTGGACAGCTCCAGGACATCCCATATAGAATGACTCCAGAGCACCGTTCGCGGATGGATGCCTGGGAAGCCCGCCTCGCATTACAATTGTCTCCTAGCAACAAGACAGTTTAGATCTGATGGCTCTGCGGGAGCAACCTCGGTGGCTGAGTTGAAATGGACTTTCCTGAGGATGTGTCCTAATGTGTTTTTGTGTCCATGAGGGCCTTGGAATGGGGCGGTGGCACCGGCAACCTGAAGTACTTTCCTAAGCTTTGGACATGGCTCCCATGCACAGGTTTACTTGTGGAGACGAGATGAGTTCTGATGGTTGCCTCAGGAAAACCCCTATGCTCGTATTGGAATCAGGCTTTTGAGGAACATGCCTGTAACCCATAGCAATGGATCCTATTATGGCCTAGGGTCCTGTCTGGTTCAATCTTCTTCTCTGGGGACATCCATCTATGGTATGAGTGGAGGTCGATTATCAGCTGGTGTCAGACACCCCTTGTTTGTTCCGGGTGACCCACATTATTGGGATGGCCTAAGGGTCGTTGGAGGTTTCTCCTAATTTATACGAATTTGGACCATGGAATGGGCAGAATTCCCATGGATTGGTAGGCACAGTCCTAATGTGTGGCTCCAGGGGCCCAGCCTGGAGGGCGTGTGGCCCAAGACTTTGAGGACAGAAGTCTGAAAACACAAACTCAGCTTAGGTTTGGGGACGTAGGTATCAGGCCCGATCTACAAACCATGAGAAGAACTCTACAGGATATGAAGAAAGTGCGAGTCTGTGGCGATTGCTCAGGCTTTTGTCTCTGGATTTTGTATCAGTGATGGCCGTGGAATGTCGGGGAGGCCTCATGGGCCATGGACGAATCTCCCTCTCTGAGTATTTGGCCCGATTCCCAATTGCTTTACGTCAATCTGTGGGATGGGAGGACTCATTTCAGTTTTGTTACCTCAGGTGTCCCACCAAATGAGGAAATCCAAAGCAAAGCCGTGGGGAAGACTGAAGGGACAATCCGAACTATGGTTAAAAATTGGGGCCTAGGGGCATGGCAAGCCCAATATGCTATCTCTTCATCCAGCCACTGAGTGGCCTTACTTGAGGACTGGGCTCAGCCTGAGGGTCACAATGTGTGTTTGTGACCAATGTGGCCCGCGAGCATGGGCGGGGCCTCATGGGACACACTGGTTTCAACGACACTGAACGTTGGACAACATGCCAACCACAAGGTTTCTTGCCATGGGGAAGGAGTTCTGATTTCTGCATTACCTTCAACATGGACAGTGATTGGAGATAAGGTCTAGGTTCTGAAACCTGAAAACGAGGTTGGGAAGAGATGACGACCTAAGGCCATGGCGGCTCGATGTGCTCAGTGTGCGGCCAGCTGTCTGGGAGGGGCCAGGGGGTCCAGGCTCAGGTT
Organism: Mustela nivalis; assembly: GCF_964662115.1. Lineage (NCBI taxonomy): Eukaryota > Metazoa > Chordata > Mammalia > Carnivora > Mustelidae > Mustela > Mustela nivalis. The sequence continues at coordinate 96,054 of NW_028134970.1, read as the reverse complement.
GTGTCAGAAAGGGCATTAGTGCCCTGGTCAGCCTATGTATTTGGGGTACAGCCAAGGTCGGTGCAGGTTGATCCTCATTTGGGGTTACTGGGTAGCACCAGAGGACAATGTTTTTTATCTGGAGGGCAGGCAGAGTGCTGCATTGTAGTTCTGGATTGCCAAACTCAAGGCCTTGTGGGCCAGTAGTCTGACGACAAAAGTCTGAGAACACAAGCTAGGCTTAGGTTTCTGGGTGAGGCCATGGCAGGCACCATCTACTGACCTGAATCGAGATCTCGTGCATCTGAAGTCAGGGCGAGGATCAGACGATCGCTCAGGTTGGAGTTTCTGTCCCTGATGGCCCCTTCATGAATGGGGGGGCATCACGAGGCCATGGGGGTTTTCCCATGATGGTAGTTGTGAGAAGCTCCAAACTGCAGAGAGTCTTCGGCAGGACAATTGAGACCTGTTGTTTGGCTCCAGGCCAATGATTCTGAGCAGGGTTCTAAGGATGGATGGCTGGGTAGCCCACCTCGCATTCCAAATGTCTCCTAGCAACAAGACAGTTTAGATCTCCTGGATCTGTGGGGAGCTACCGAGGATGCTGAGTTGAAATGCACACCCCTGGGGATGGGTCCGAATGTGCTTTTGTGTCTATGGAGACCTTGGAATGAAGCGGTGGCACTGGGGCCCTAAAGGGTTCTCCTAAACAGAGGCTTTGACACAGCTCCAACGTGCAAGTTTCCCATGTGTAGATGAGATGTTTTCTGATGGGTGAAACAAGAAACAGCTATATGCAGCTTTTGAAATCCAGGCCTCTGAGGAGAGATGCCTGGAAACCAAAGCAATGGATCTGATTAGTGCCTAGGGGCCTGTGTTTTCCTTTTTACCTCTGAGGACATCTGTCTATGGGTCTGAGTGCAGGTAGGGGCTCATTTGGGCTCAGATTGCCCCTGTTTTTCCTGGGAAGCTACCACTATTGAGATATATCAGGGACTTTGGAGGTTTATCCTATTAGAAGGGTTGTGGCCATTGGAATGGGCACACACAATTCCCTTGGAGAGGGCAAGTACAGTCCTCAGGTTTGGCTCCAGGGGCCTGAGCCTGTAGGTTGTGTCGTCCAGCCCTTTTTGGACAGTTGTCTGAAAACACAAACTCGGCTTTTGTTTCAGGTCATAGGTATGGCAGGACTGATCTACAGACCATGAGGAGAACTTTTCGGGATTTGAAAGAAGGGCGAGTGTGAGGCTCCTGCTCAAGTTTTTGTCTCGGGATATCGTGTCACTCATGGTCGTGGAATTTCTGGGTGACTTCATGGGAAATGGACGAGTCTTACTCTCTGGTGGTTTGGCCCCGTCCAAAGAGTTTGGGTTCATTCTGTGGGCTGGAAGAAGTCCGTTTTATTTTGTTGTTGTTGTTGTTGTTGTTGTTGTTGTTTTCTTTTTTAACCTCAGGTGTCCCACCAAATGAGGGATTTCAGAGTAGAGCCCTAGGAGGGGCGACTGGACAATCAGAAATCTGGTTAAAAATTGGGGCCTAGGGACATGTCAAGCCCATTATGACATCTAATGGTCCAGCCACTGAGAGGACTTACTAGAGGACAGGACTCATGCTGAGGGTCACAATGCGTGTGTATGCCCTCGTCGCACTCAAGAATGGGCGGGGCCTCAGTGTTTCTCCTACACTGATCGTTGGACAACGTGCCAACCACAAGGGTTCTTGCCATGGGTAAGGAGGAGTTCTGATTTCTGCATCAGACTCACCCCTGGGCAGTGATTGGAGATAAGGTCTCGGTTCTGAAGCCTGAAAACTGAGGTAGGGAAGAGATGATGACCTAAGGCCATGGCGGGTTTTATGTGCTCAGTGTGCGGTCAGCGTTCTGGGTGTTGGTCAGGAGGTCCGGGCTCAGGATGTGTTCGACAGTGCATTAGTGCCCAGGTTAGACTATATAATTTGGGTAAAGTCGAGTGCTGTGTAGGTTTACCCTCATTTAAGGTGCCTGGGCAGCTCATGAGGCAATCATTTTTTTCTCTAGAGGGCAGGCAGAGTGCTGCATTGTGGGTCCGGAATTGCCAAACTTGAGGGCTTTGGGCCCAGGAGTGTGAGGATGGAAGTCTGAGAAGACAAGCTAGACTTGGGTTTCAGGGCGAGGGCACGGCAGGTACCCCCTGCAGATCTGAACCAATATCTCATGCATCTGAAGTCAGGGCGAGGATCAGACTTTGGCTCAGGTGGGAGTTTCTGAGCATGACGGCCGCTTGATGAAGGGAGCGGAATCTCGAGACCATTGAGGTTTTCCCACGTTGGGAGTTGTGGGATGCCCCCTTCCAGGATTCCTTCTTCCCGACAATTGAGACCTGTTGGACAGCTCCAGGACATCCCATATGGAATGACTCCAGAGCACCGTTCGCGGATGGATGCCTGGGAAGCCCGCCTCGCATTCCAATTGTCTCCTAGCAACAAGACAGTTTAGATCTGATGGCTCTGCGGGAGCAACCTCGGTGGCTGAGTTGAAATGGACTTTCCTGAGGATGTGTCCTAATGTGTTTTTGTGTCCATGAGGGCCTTGGAATGGGGCGGTGGCACCGGCAACCTGAAGTACTTTCCTAAGCTTTGGACATGGCTCCCATGCACAGGTTTACTTGTGGAGACGAGATGAGTTCTGATGGGTGCCTCAGGAAAACCCCTATGCTCGTATTGGAATCAGGCTTTTGAGGACACATGCCTGTAACCCATAGCAATGGATCCTATTATGGCCTAGGGTCCTGTCTGGTTCAATCTTCTTCTCTGGGGACATCCATCTATGGTATCAGTGGAGGTCGATTATCAGCTGGTGTCAGACACCCCTTGTTTGTTCCGGGTGACCCACACTATTGGGATGGCCTAAGGGTCGTTGGAGGTTTCTCCTAATTTGTACGATTTTGGACCATGGAATGGGCAGAATTCCCATGGATTGGTAGGCACAGTCCAAATGTGTGGCTCCAGGGGCCCAGCCTGGAGGGTGTGTGGCCCAAGACTTTGAGGACAGAAGTCTGAAAACACAAACTCAGCTTAGGTTTGGGGACGTAGGTATGGCAGGCCCGATCTACAAACCATGAGAAGAACTCTACAGGATATGAAGAAAGTGCGAGTCTGTGGCGATTGCTCAGGCTTTTGTCTCTGGATTTTGTATCAGTGATGGCCGTGGAATGTCGGGGAGGCCTCATGGGCCATGGACGAATCTTCCTCTCTGAGGATTTGGCCCGATTCCCAATTGCTTTTCGTCAATCTGTGGGATGGGAGGACTCATTTCAGTTTTGTTACCTCAGGTGTCCCACCAAAAGAGGAATTCCAAAGCCAAGCCGTGGGGAAGACTGAAGGGACAATCCGAAATATGGTTAAAAATTGGGGCCTAGGGGCATGGCAAGCCCAATATGCTATCTCTTCATCCAGCCACTGAGTGGCCTTACTTGAGGACTGGGCTCAGCCTGAGGGTCACAATGTGTGTTTGTGACCAATGTGGCCCGCGAGCATGGGCGGGGCCTCATGGGACACACTGGTTTCACGACACTGAACGTTGGACAACATGCCAACCACAAGGTTTCTTGCCATGGGGAAGGAGTTCTGATTTCTGCATCACCTTCAACATGGACAGTGATTGGAGATAAGGTCTAGGTTCTGAAACCTGAAAACCGAGGTTGGGAAGAGATGACGACCTAAGGCCATGGCGGCTCGATGTGCTCAGTGTGCGGCCAGCTGTCTGGAAGGGGCCAGGGGGTCCAGGCTCAGGCTGTGTCAGAAAGGGCATTAGTGCCCTGGTCAGCCTATGTATTTGGGGTACAGCCAAGGTCGGTGCAGGTTGATCCTCATTTGGGGTTACTGGGTAGCCCCAGAGGACTATGTTTTTTTCTGGAGGGCAGGCAGAGTGCTGCATTGTAGTTCTGGATTGCCAAACTGGAGGCCTTGTGGGCCAGTAGTCTGACGACAAAAGTCTGAGAACACAAGCTAGGCTTAGGTTTCTGGGTGAGGCCATGGCAGGCACCATCTACTGACCTGAATCGAGATCTCGTGCATCTGAAGTCAGGGCGAGGATCAAACGATCGCTCAGGTTGGAGTTTCTGTCCCTGATGGCCCCTTCATGAATGGGGGGGGCATCACGAGGCCATGGGGGTTTTCCCATGATGGGAGTTGGGTGAAGCTCCAAACTGCAGAGAGTCTTCGGCAGGACAATTGAGACCTGTTGTTTGGTTCCAGGCCAATGATTCTGAGCAGCGTTCTAAGGATGGATGGCTGGGTAGCCCACCTCGCATTCCAATTGTCTCCTAGCAACAAGACAGTTTAGATCTCCTGGATCTGTGGGGAGCTACCGAAGATGCTGAGTTGAAATGCACACACCTGGGGATGGGTCCGAATGTGCTTTTGTGTCTATGGAGACCTTGGAATGAAGCGGTGGCTCTGGAGCTCTAAAGGGTTCTCCTAAACAGAGGCTTTGACACAGCTCCAACGTGCAAGTTTCCCACGTGTAGATGAGATGTTTTCTGATGGGTGAAACAAGAAACAGCTATATGCTGCTTTTGAAATCAAGGCCTCTGAGGAGAGATGCCTGGAAACCAAAGCAATGGATCTGATTAGTGCCTAGGGGCCTGTTCTTTCCTTTTTACCTCTGAGGACATCTGTCTATGGGTCTGAGTGCAGGTAGGGGCTCATTTGGGCTCAGATTGCCCCTGTTTTTCCTGGGAAGCTACCACTATTGAGATATATCAGGGACTATGGAGGTTTATCCTATTAGAAGGGTTGTGGCCATTGGAATGGGCACACACAATTCCCTTGGAGAGGGCAAGTACAGTCCTCAGGTTTGGCTCCAGGGGCCTGAGCCTGTAGGTTGTGTAGTCCAGCCCTTTTTGGACAGTTGTCTGAAAACACAAACTCGACTTATGTTTCAGGTCATAGGTACGGCAGGACTGATCTACAGACCATGAGGAGAACTTTTCGGGATTTGAAAGAAGGGCGAGTGTGAGGCTCCTGCTCAAGTTTTTGTCTCGGGATATCGTGTCACTCATGGTCGTGGAATTTCTGGGTGACTTCATGGGAAATGGACGAGTCTTACTCTCTGGTGGTTTGGCCCCGTCCAAAGAGATTGGGTTCATTCTGTGGGCTGGAAGAAGTCCGTTTTATTTTGTTGTTGTTGTTGTTGTTGTTTTCTTTTTTAACCTCAGGTGTCCCACCAAATGAGGGATTTCAGAGTAGAGCTTTAGGAGGGGCGACTGGACAATCAGAAATCTGGTTAAATTTGGGGCCTAGGGACATGTCAAGCCCATTATGATATCTAATGGTCCAGCCACTGAGAGGACTTACTAGAGGACAGGACTCATGCTGAGGGTCACAATGCGTGTGTATGCCCTCGTCGCACTCAAGAATGGGCGGGGCCTCAGGGTTTCTCCTACACTGATCGTTGGACAACGTGCCAATCACAAGGGTTCTTGCCATGGGTAAGGAGGAGTTCTGATTTCTGCATCAGACTCACCCCTGGGCAGTGATTGGAGATAAGGTCTCGGTTCTGAAGCCTGAAAACTGAGGTAGGGAAGAGATGATGACCTAAGGCCATGGCGGGTTTTATGTGCTCAGTGTGCGGTCAGCGTTCTGGGTGTTGGTCAGGAGGTCCGGGCTCAGGATGTGTTCGACCGTGGATTAGTGCCCAGGTTAGACTATATAATTTGGGTAAAGTCGAGTGCTGTGTAGGTTTACCCTCATTTAAGGTGCCTGGGTAGCTCATGAGGCAATCATTTTTTTCTCTAGAGGGCAGGCAGAGTGCTGCATTGTGGGTCCGGAATTGCCAAACTTGAGGGCTTTGGGGCCAGGAGTGTGAGGATGGAAGTCTGAGAAGACAAGCTAGACTTGGGTTTCAGGGCGAGGGCACGGCAGGTACCCCCTGCAGATCTGAACCAATATCTCATGCATCTGAAGTCAGGGCGAGGATCAGACGTTGGCTCAGGTGGGAGTTTCTGAGCATGACGGCCGCTTCATGAAGGGAGCGGAATCTCGAGACCATTGAGGTTTTCCCACGTTGGGAGTTGTGGGATGCCCCCTTCCAGGATTCCTTCTTCCCGACAATTGAGACCTGTTGGACAGCTCCAGGACATCCCATATGGAATGACTCCAGAGCACCGTTCGCGGATGGATGCCTGGGAAGCCCGCCTCGCATTCCAATTGTCTCCTAGCAACAAGACAGTTTAGATCTGATGACTCTGCGGGAGCAACCTCGGTGGCTGAGTTGAAATGGACTTTCCTGAGGATGTGTCCTAATGTGTTTTTGTGTCCATGAGGGCCTTGGAATGGGGCGGTGGCACCGGCAACCTGAAGTACTTTCCTAAGCTTTGGACATGGCTCCCATGCACAGGTTTACTTGTGGAGACGAGATGAGTTCTGATGGGTGCCTCAGGAAAACCCCTATGCTCGTATTGGAATCAGGCTTTTGAGGACACATGCCTGTAACCCATAGCAATGGATCCTATTATGGCCTAGGGTCCTGTCTGGTTCAATCTTCTTCTCTGGGGACATCCATCTATGGTATGAGTGGAGGTCGATTATCAGCTGGTGTCAGACACCCCTTGTTTGTTCCGGGTGACCCACACTATTGGGATGGCCTAAGGGTCGTTGGAGGTTTCTCCTAATTTGTACGATTTTGGACCATGGAATGGGCAGAATTCCCATGGATTGGTAGGCACAGTCCTAATGTGTGGCTCCAGGGGCCCAGCCTGGAGGGTGTGTGGCCCAAGACTTTGAGGACAGAAGTCTGAAAACACAAACTCAGCTTAGGTTTGGGGACGTAGGTATGGCAGGCCCGATCTACAAACCATGAGAAGAACTCTACAGGATATGAAGAAAGTGCGAGTCTGTGGCGATTGCTCAGGCTTTTGTCTCTGGATTTTGTATCAGTGATGGCCGTGGAATGTCGGGGAGGCCTCATGGGCCATGGACGAATCTTCCTCTCTGAGGATTTGGCCCGATTCCCAATTGCTTTTCGTCAATCTGTGGGATGGGAGGACTCATTTCAGTTTTGTTACCTCAGGTGTCCCACCAAAAGAGGAATTCCAAAGCCAAGCCGTGGGGAAGACTGAAGGGACAATCCGAACTATGGTTAAAAATTGGGGCCTAGGGGCATGGCAAGCCCAATATGCTATCTCTTCATCCAGCCACTGAGTGGCCTTACTTGAGGACTGGGCTCAGCCTGAGGGTCACAATGTGTGTTTGTGACCAATGTGGCCCGCGAGCATGGGCGGGGCCTCATGGGACACACTGGTTTCACGACACTGAACGTTGGAGAACATGCCAACCACAAGGTTTCTTGCCATGGGGAAGGAGTTCTGATTTCTGCATCACCTTCAACATGGACAGTGATTGGAGATAAGGTCTAGGTTCTGAAACCTGAAAACCGAGGTTGGGAAGAGATGACGACCTAAGGCCATGGCGTCTCGATGTGCTCAGTGTGCGGCCAGCTGTCTGGAAGGGGCCAGGGGTTCCAGGCTCAGGCTGTGTCAGAAAGGGCATTAGTGCCCTGGTCAGCCTATGTATTTGGGGTACAGCCAAGGTCGGTGCAGGTTGATCCTCATTTGGGGTTACTGGGTAGCCCCAGAGGACTATGTTTTTTATCTGGAGGGCAGGCAGAGTGCTGCATTGTAGTTCTGGATTGCCAAACTGGAGGCCTTGTGGGCCAGTAGTCTGACGACAAAAGTCTGAGAACACAAGCTAGGCTTAGGTTTCTGGGTGAGGCCATGGCAGGCACAATCTACAGACCTGAATCGAGATCTCGTGCATCTGAAGTCAGGGCGAGGATCAGACGATCGCTCAGGTTGGAGTTTCTGTCCCTGATGGCCCCTTCATGAATGGGGGGGCATCACGAGGCCATGGGGGTTTTCCCATGATGGGAGTTGTGAGAAGCTCCAAACTGCAGAGAGTCTTCGGCAGGACAATTGAGACCTGTTGTTTGGCTCCAGGCCAATGATTCTGAGCAGGGTTCTAAGGATGGATGGCTGGGTAGCCCACCTCGCGTTCCAATTGTCTCCTAGCAACAAGACAATTTAGATCTCCTGGATCTGTGGGGAGCTACCGAGGATGCTGAGTTGAAATGCACACCCCTGGGGATGGGTCCGAATGTGCTTTTGTGTCTATGGAGACCTTGGAATGAAGCGGTGGCCCTGGGGCCTTAAAGGGTTCTCCTAAACAGAGGCTTTGACACAGCTCCAACGTGCAAGTTTCCCATGTGTAGATGAGATGTTTTCTGATGGGTGAAACAAGAAACAGCTATATGCTGCTTTTGAAATCCAGGCCTCTGAGGAGAGATGCCTGGAAACCAAAGCAATGGATCTGATTAGTGCCTAGGGGCCTGTTCTTTCCTTTTTACCTCTGAGGACATCTGTCTATGGGTCTGAGTGCAGGTAGGGGCTCATTTGGGCTCAGATTGCCCCTGTTTTTCCTGGGAAGCTACCACTATTGAGATATATCAGGGACTTTGGAGGTTTATCCTATTAGAAGGGTTGTGGCCATTGGAATGGGCACACACAATTCCCTTGGAGAGGGCAAGTACAGTCCTCAGGTTTGGCTCCAGGGGCCTGAGCCTGTAGGTTGTGTCGTCCAGCCCCTTTTGGACAGTTGTCTGAAAACACAAACTCGGCTTATGTTTCAGGTCATAGGTATGGCAGGACTGATCTACAGACCATGAGGAGAACTTTTCGGGATTTGAAAGAAGGGCGAGTGTGAGGCTCCTGCTCAAGTTTTTGTCTCTGGATATCGTGTCACTCATGGTCGTGGAATTTCTGGGTGACTTCATGGGAAATGGACGAGTCTTACTCTCTGGTGGTTTGGCCCCGTCCAAAGAGTTTGGGTTCATTCTGTGGGCTAAGTCCGTTTTATTTTGTTGTTGTTGTTGTTGTTGTTGTTGTTGTTGTTGTTTTCTTTTTTAACCTCAGGTGTCCCACCAAATGAGGGATTTCAGAGTAGAGCTTTAGGAGGGGAGACTGGACAATCAGAAATCTGGTTAAATTTGGGGCCTAGGGACATGTCAAGCCCATTATGACATCTAATGGTCCAGCCACTGAGAGGACTTACTAGAGGACAGGACTCATGCTGAGGGTCACAATGCGTGTGTATGCCCTCGTCGCACTCAAGAATGGGCGGGGCCTCAGGGTTTCTCCTACACTGATCGTTGGACAACGTGCCAACCACAAGGGTTCTTGCCATGGGTAAGGAGGAGTTCTGATTTCTGCATCAGACTCACCCCTGGGCAGTGATTGGAGATAAGGTCTCGGTTCTGAAGCCTGAAAACTGAGGTAGGGAAGAGATGATGACCTAAGGCCATGGCGGGTTTTATGTGCTCAGTGTGCGGTCAGCTTTCTGGGTGTTGGTCAGGAGGTCCGGGCTCAGGATGTGTTCGACAGTGCATTAGTGCCCAGGTTAGACTATATAATTTGGGTAAAGTCGAGTGCTGTGTAGGTTTACCCTCATTTATGGTGCCTGGGCAGCTCATGAGGCAATAATTTTTTTTTCTAGATGGCAGGCAGAGTGCTGCATTGTGGGTCCGGAATTGCCAAACTTGAGGGCTTTGGGGCCAGGAGTGTGAGGATGGAAGTCTGAGAGGACAAGCTAGACTTGGGTTTCAGGGCGAGGGCACGGCAGGTACCCCCTGCAGATCTGAACCAATATCTCATGCATCTGAATCAGGGCGAGGATCAGACCTTGGCTCAGGTGGGAGTTTCTGAGCATGACGGCCGCTTCATGAAGGGAGCAGAATCTCGAGACCATTGAGGTTTTCCCACGTTGGGAGTTGTGGGATGCCCCCTTCCAGGATTCCTTCTTCCGGACAATTGAGACCTGTTGGACAGCTCAAGGACATCCCATATGGAATGACTCCAGAGCACCGTTCGTGGATGGATGCCTGGGAAGCTCGCCTCGCATTCCAATTGTCTCCTAGCAACAAAACAGTTTAGATCTGATGGCTCTGCGGGAGCAACCTCGGTGGCTGAGTTGAAATGGAATTTCCTGAAGATGTGTCCTAATGTGTTTTTGTGTCCATGAGGGCCTTGGAATGGGGCAGTGGCACCGGCAACCTGAAGTACTTTCCTAAGATTTGGACATGGCTCCCATGCACAGGTTTACTTGTGGAGACGAGATGAGTTCTGATGGGTGCCTCAGGAAAACCCCTATGCTCGTATTGGAATCAGGCTTTTGAGGACACATGCCTGTAACCCATAGCAATGGATCCTATTATGGCCTAGGGTCCTGTCTGGTTCAATCTTCTTCTCTGGGGACATCCATCTATGGTATGAGTGGAGGTCGATTATCAGCTGGTGTCAGACACCCCTTGTTTGTTCCGGGTGACCCACACTATTGGGATGGCCTAAGGGTCGTTGGAGGTTTCTCCTAATTTGTACGATTTTGGACCTTGGAATGGGCAGAATTCCCATGGATTGGTAGGCACAGTCCTAATGTGTGGCTCCAGGGGCCCAGCCTGGAGGGTGTGTGGCCCAAGACTTTGAGGACAGAAGTCTGAAAACACAAACTCAGCTTAGGTTTGGGGACGTAGGTATGGCAGGCCCGATCTACAAACCATGAGAAGAACTCTACAGGATATGTAGAAAGTGCGAGTCTGTGGCGATTGCTCAGGCTTTTGTCTCTGGATTTTGTATCAGTGATGGCCGTGGAATGTCGGGGAGGCCTCATGGGCCATGGACGAATCTTCCTCTCTGAGGATTTGGCCCGATTCCCAATTGCTTTTCATCAATCTGTGGGATGGGAGGACTCATTTCAGTTTTGTTAACTCAGGTGTCCCACCAAAAGAGGAATTCCAAAGCCCAGCCGTGGGGAAGACTGAAGGGACAATCCGAACTATGGTTAAAAATTGGGGCCTAGGGGCATGGCAAGCCCAATATGCTATCTCTTCATCCAGCCACTGAGTGGCCTTACTTGAGGACTGGGCTCAGCCTGAGGGTCACAATGTGTGTTTGTGACCAATGTGGCCCGCGAGCATGGGCGGGGCCTCATGGGCCACACTGGTTTCAACGACACTGAACGTTGGACAACATGCTAACCACAAGGTTTCTTGCCATGGGGAAGGAGTTCTGATTTCTGCATCACCTTCAACATGGACAGTGATTGGAGATAAGGTCTAGGTTCTGAAACCTGAAAACCGAGGTTGGGAAGAGATGACGACCTAAGGCCATGGCGGCTCGATGTGCTCAGTGTGCGGCCAGCTGTCTGGGAGGGGCCAGGGGGTCCAGGCTCAGGCTGTGTCAGAAAGGGCATTAGTGCCCTGGTCAGCCTATGTATTTGGGGTACAGCCAAGGTCGGTGCAGGTTGATCCTCATTTGGGGTTACTGGGTAGCCCCAGAGGACAATGTTTTTTTATCTGGAGGGCAGGCAGAGTGCTGCATTGTAGTTCTGGATTGCCAAACTGGAGGCCTTGTGGGCCAGTAGTCTGACGACAAAAGTCTGAGAACACAAGCTAGGCTTAGGTTTCTGGGTGAGGCCATGGCAGGCACAATCTACAGACCTGAATCGAGATCTCGTGCATCTGAAGTCAGGGCGAGGATCAGACGATCGCTCAGGTTGGAGTTTCTGTCCCTGATGGCCCCTTCATGAATGGGGGGGCATCACGAGGCCATGGGGGTTTTCCCATGATGGGAGTTGTGAGAAGCTCCAAACTGCAGAGAGTCTTCGGCAGGACAATTGAGACCTGTTGTTTGGCTCCAGGCCAATGATTCTGAGCAGGGTTCTAAGGATGGATGGCTGGGTAGCCCACCTCGCGTTCCAATTGTCTCCTAGCAACAAGACAGTTTAGATCTCCTGGATCTGTGGGGAGCTACCGAGGATGCTGAGTTGAAATGCACACCCCTGGGGATGGGTCCGAATGTGCTTTTGTGTCTATGGAGACCTTGGAATGAAGCGGTGGCCCTGGGGCCCTAAAGGGTTCTCCTAAACAGAGGCTTTGACACAGCTCCAACGTGCAAGTTTCCCATGTGTAGATGAGATGTTTTCTGATGGGTGAAACAAGAAACAGCTATATGCTGCTTTTGAAATCCAGGCCTCTGAGGAGAGATGCCTGGAAACCAAAGCAATGGATCTGATTAGTGCCTAGGGGCCTGTTCTTTCCTTTTTACCTCTGAGGACATCTGTCTATGGGTCTGAGTGCAGGTAGGGGCTCATTTGGGCTCAGATTGCCCCTGTTTTTCCTGGGAAGCTACCACTATTGAGATATATCAGGGACTTTGGAGGTTTATCCTATTAGAAGGGTTGTGGCCATTGGAATGGGCACACACAATTCCCTTGGAGAGGGCAAGTACAGTCCTCAGGTTTGGCTCCAGGGGCCTGAGCCTGGAGGTTGTGTCGTCCAGCCCCATTTGGACAGTTGTCTGAAAACACAAACTCGGCTTATGTGTCAGGTCATAGGTATGGCAGGACTGATCTACAGACCATGAGGAGAACTTTTCGGGATTTGAAAGAAGGGCGAGTGTGAGGCTCCTGCTCAAGTTTTTGTCTCGGGATATCGTGTCACTCATGGTCGTGGAATTTCTGGGTGACTTCATGGGAAATGGACGAGTCTTACTCTCTGGTGGTTTGGCCCCGTCCAAAGAGTTTGGGTTCATTCTGTGGGCTAAGTCCGTTTTATTTTGTTGTTGTTGTTGTTGTTGTTGTTGTTGTTGTTGTTTTCTTTTTTAACCTCAGGTGTCCCACCAAATGAGGGATTTCAGAGTAGAGCTTTAGGAGGGGCGACTGGACAATCAGAAATCTGGTTAAATTTGGGGCCTAGGGACATGTCAAGCCCATTATGACATCTAATGGTCCAGCCACTGAGAGGACTTACTAGAGGACAGGACTCATGCTGAGGGTCACAAGGCGTGTGTATGCCCTCGTCGCACTCAAGAATGGGCGGGGCCTCAGGGTTTCTCCTACACTGATCGTTGGACAACGTGCCAACCACAAGGGTTCTTGCCATGGGTAAGGAGGAGTTCTGATTTCTGCATCAGACTCACCCCTGGGCAGTGATTGGAGATAAGGTCTCGGTTCTGAAGCCTGAAAACTGAGGTAGGGAAGAGATGATGACCTAAGGCCATGGCGGGTTTTATGTGCTCAGTGTGCGGTCAGCTTTCTGGGTGTTGGTCAGGAGGTCCGGGCTCAGGATGTGTTCGACAGTGCATTAGTGCCCAGGTTAGACTATATAATTTGGGTAAAGTCGAGTGCTGTGTAGGTTTACCCTCATTTAAGTTGCCTGGGCATCTCATGAGGCAATAATTTTTTTTTTCTAGAGGGCAGGCAGAGTGCTGCATTGTGGGTCCGGAATTGCCAAACTTGAGGGATTTGGGGCCAGGAGTGTGAGGATGGAAGTCTGAGAAGACAAGCTAGACTTGGGTTTCAGGGCGAGGGCACGGCAGGTACCCCCTGCAGATCTGAACCAATATCTCATGCATCTGAATTCAGGGCGAGGATCAGACGTTGGCTCAGGTGGGAGTTTCTGAGCATGACGGCCGCTTCATGAAGGGAGCGGAATCTCGAGACCATTGAGGTTTTTCCACGTTGGGAGTTGTGGGATGCCCCCTTCCAGGATTCCTTCTTCCGGACAATTGAGACCTGTTGGACAGCTCCAGAACATCCCATATGGAATGACTCCAGAGCACCGTTCGTGGATGGATGCCTGGGAAGCCCGCCTCGCATTCCAATTGTCTCCTAGCAACAAAACAGTTTAGATCTGATGGCTCTGCGGGACCAACCTCGGTGGCTGAGTTGAAATGGACTTTCCTGAGGATGTGTCCTAATGTGTTTTTGTGTCCATGAGGGCCTTGGAATGGGGCGGTGGCACCGGCAACCTGAAGTACTTTCCTAAGCTTTGGACATGGCTCCCATGCACAGGTTTACTTGTGGAGACGAGATGAGTTCTGATGGGTGCCTCAGGAAAACCCCTATGCTCGTATTGGAATCAGGCTTTTGAGGACACATGCCTGTAACCCATAGTAATGGATCCTATTATGGCCTAGGGTCCTGTCTGGTTCAATCTTCTTCTCTGGGGACATCCATCTATGGTATGAGTGGAGGTCGATTATCAGCTGGTGTCAGACACCCCTTGTTTGTTCCGGGTGACCCACACTATTGGGATGGCCTAAGGGTCGTTGGAGGTTTCTCCTAATTTGTACGATTTTGGACCATGGAATGGGCAGAATTCCCATGGATTGGTAGGCACAGTCCTAATGTGTGGCTCCAGGGGTCCAGCCTGGAGGGTGTGTGGCCCAAGACTTTGAGGACAGAAGTCTGAAAACACAAACTCAGCTTAGGTTTGGGGACGTAGGTATGGCAGGCCCGATCTACAAACCATGAGAAGAACTCTACAGGATATGTAGAAAGTGCGAGTCTGTGGCGATTGCTCAGGCTTTTGTCTCTGGATTTTGTATCAGTGATGGCCGTGGAATGTCGGGGAGGCCTCATGGGCCATGGACGAATCTTCCTCTCTGAGGATTTGGCCCGATTCCCAATTGCTTTTCATCAATCTGTGGGATGGGAGGACTCATTTCAGTTTTGTTAACTCAGGTGTCCCACCAAAAGAGGAATTCCAAAGCCCAGCCGTGGGGAAGACTGAAGGGACAATCCGAACTATGGTTAAAAATTGGGGCCTAGGGGCATGGCAAGCCCAATATGCTATCTCTTCATCCAGCCACTGAGTGGCCTTACTTGAGGACTGGGCTCAGCCTGAGGGTCACAATGTGTGTTTGTGACCAATGTGGCCCGCGAGCATGGGCGGGGCCTCATGGGCCACACTGGTTTCAACGACACTGAACGTTGGACAACATGCCAACCACAAGGTTTCTTGCCATGGGGAAGGAGTTCTGATTTCTGCATCACCTTCAACATGGACAGTGATTGGAGATAAGGTCTAGGTTCTGAAACCTGAAAACCGAGGTTGGGAAGAGATGACGACCTAAGGCCATGGCGGCTCGATGTGCTCAGTGTGCGGCCAGCTGTCTGGGAGGGGCCAGGGGGTCCAGGCTCAGGCTGTGTCAGAAAGGGCATTAGTGCCCTGGTCAGCCTATGTATTTGGGGTACAGCCAAGGTCGGTGCAGGTTGATCCTCATTTGGGGTTACTGGGTAGCCCCAGAGGACAATGTTTTTTTATCTGGAGGGCAGGCAGAGTGCTGCATTGTAGTTCTGGATTGCCAAACTGGAGGCCTTGTGGGCCAGTAGTCTGACGACAAAAGTCTGAGAACACAAGCTAGGCTTAGGTTTCTGGGTGAGGCCATGGCAGGCACAATCTACAGACCTGAATCGAGATCTCGTGCATCTGAAGTCAGGGCGAGGATCAGACGATCGCTCAGGTTGGAGTTTCTGTCCCTGATGGCCCCTTCATGAATGGGGGGGCATCACGAGGCCATGGGGGTTTTCCCATGATGGGAGTTGTGAGAAGCTCCAAACTGCAGAGAGTCTTCGGCAGGACAATTGAGACCTGTTGTTTGGCTCCAGGCCAATGATTCTGAGCAGGGTTCTAAGGATGGATGGCTGGGTAGCCCACCTCGCGTTCCAATTGTCTCCTAGCAACAAGACAGTTTAGATCTCCTGGATCTGTGGGGAGCTACCGAGGATGCTGAGTTGAAATGCACACCCCTGGGGATGGGTCCGAATGTGCTTTTGTGTCTATGGAGACCTTGGAATGAAGCGGTGGCCCTGGGGCCCTAAAGGGTTCTCCTAAACAGAGGCTTTGACACAGCTCCAACGTGCAAGTTTCCCATGTGTAGATGAGATGTTTTCTGATGGGTGAAACAAGAAACAGCTATATGCTGCTTTTGAAATCCAGGCCTCTGAGGAGAGATGCCTGGAAACCAAAGCAATGGATCTGATTAGTGCCTAGGGGCCTGTTCTTTCCTTTTTACCTCTGAGGACATCTGTCTATGGGTCTGAGTGCAGGTAGGGGCTCATTTGGGCTCAGATTGCCCCTGTTTTTCCTGGGAAGCTACCACTATTGAGATATATCAGGGACTTTGGAGGTTTATCCTATTAGAAGGGTTGTGGCCATTGGAATGGGCACACACAATTCCCTTGGAGAGGGCAAGTACAGTCCTCAGGTTTGGCTCCAGGGGCCTGAGCCTGGAGGTTGTGTCGTCCAGCCCCATTTGGACAGTTGTCTGAAAACACAAACTCGGCTTATGTGTCAGGTCATAGGTATGGCAGGACTGATCTACAGACCATGAGGAGAACTTTTCGGGATTTGAAAGAAGGGCGAGTGTGAGGCTCCTGCTCAAGTTTTTGTCTCGGGATATCGTGTCACTCATGGTCGTGGAATTTCTGGGTGACTTCATGGGAAATGGACGAGTCTTACTCTCTGGTGGTTTGGCCCCGTCCAAAGAGTTTGGGTTCATTCTGTGGGCTAAGTCCGTTTTATTTTGTTGTTGTTGTTGTTGTTGTTGTTGTTGTTGTTGTTTTCTTTTTTAACCTCAGGTGTCCCACCAAATGAGGGATTTCAGAGTAGAGCTTTAGGAGGGGCGACTGGACAATCAGAAATCTGGTTAAATTTGGGGCCTAGGGACATGTCAAGCCCATTATGACATCTAATGGTCCAGCCACTGAGAGGACTTACTAGAGGACAGGACTCATGCTGAGGGTCACAAGGCGTGTGTATGCCCTCGTCGCACTCAAGAATGGGCGGGGCCTCAGGGTTTCTCCTACACTGATCGTTGGACAACGTGCCAACCACAAGGGTTCTTGCCATGGGTAAGGAGGAGTTCTGATTTCTGCATCAGACTCACCCCTGGGCAGTGATTGGAGATAAGGTCTCGGTTCTGAAGCCTGAAAACTGAGGTAGGGAAGAGATGATGACCTAAGGCCATGGCGGGTTTTATGTGCTCAGTGTGCGGTCAGCTTTCTGGGTGTTGGTCAGGAGGTCCGGGCTCAGGATGTGTTCGACAGTGCATTAGTGCCCAGGTTAGACTATATAATTTGGGTAAAGTCGAGTGCTGTGTAGGTTTACCCTCATTTAAGTTGCCTGGGCATCTCATGAGGCAATAATTTTTTTTTTCTAGAGGGCAGGCAGAGTGCTGCATTGTGGGTCCGGAATTGCCAAACTTGAGGGATTTGGGGCCAGGAGTGTGAGGATGGAAGTCTGAGAAGACAAGCTAGACTTGGGTTTCAGGGCGAGGGCACGGCAGGTACCCCCTGCAGATCTGAACCAATATCTCATGCATCTGAATTCAGGGCGAGGATCAGACGTTGGCTCAGGTGGGAGTTTCTGAGCATGACGGCCGCTTCATGAAGGGAGCGGAATCTCGAGACCATTGAGGTTTTTCCACGTTGGGAGTTGTGGGATGCCCCCTTCCAGGATTCCTTCTTCCGGACAATTGAGACCTGTTGGACAGCTCCAGAACATCCCATATGGAATGACTCCAGAGCACCGTTCGTGGATGGATGCCTGGGAAGCCCGCCTCGCATTCCAATTGTCTCCTAGCAACAAAACAGTTTAGATCTGATGGCTCTGCGGGACCAACCTCGGTGGCTGAGTTGAAATGGACTTTCCTGAGGATGTGTCCTAATGTGTTTTTGTGTCCATGAGGGCCTTGGAATGGGGCGGTGGCACCGGCAACCTGAAGTACTTTCCTAAGCTTTGGACATGGCTCCCATGCACAGGTTTACTTGTGGAGACGAGATGAGTTCTGATGGGTGCCTCAGGAAAACCCCTATGCTCGTATTGGAATCAGGCTTTTGAGGACACATGCCTGTAACCCATAGCAATGGATCCTATTATGGCCTAGGGTCCTGTCTGGTTCAATCTTCTTCTCTGGGGACATCCATCTATGGTATGAGTGGAGGTCGATTATCAGCTGGTGTCAGACACCCCTTGTTTGTTCCGGGTGACCCACACTATTGGGATGGCCTAAGGGTCGTTGGAGGTTTCTCCTAATTTGTACGATTTTGGACCATGGAATGGGCAGAATTCCCATGGATTGGTAGGCACAGTCCTAATGTGTGGCTCCAGGGGTCCAGCCTGGAGGGTGTGTGGCCCAAGACTTTGAGGACAGAAGTCTGAAAACACAAACTCAGCTTAGGTTTGGGGACGTAGGTATGGCAGGCCCGATCTACAAACCATGAGAAGAACTCTACAGGATATGTAGAAAGTGCGAGTCTGTGGCGATTGCTCAGGCTTTTGTCTCTGGATTTTGTATCAGTGATGGCCGTGGAATGTCGGGGAGGCCTCATGGGCCATGGACGAATCTTCCTCTCTGAGGATTTGGCCCGATTCCCAATTGCTTTTCGTCCATCTGTGGGATGGGAGGACTCATTTCAGTTTTGTTACCTCAGGTGTCCCACCAAAAGAGGAATTCCAAAGCCAAGCCGTGGGGAAGACTGAAGGGACAATCCGAACTATGGTTAAAAATTGGGGCCTAGGGGCATGGCAAGCCCAATATGCTATCTCTTCATCCAGCCACTGAGTGGCCTTACTTGAGGACTGGGCTCAGCCTGAGGGTCACAATGTGTGTTTGTGACCAATGTGGCCCGCGAGCATGGGCGGGGCCTCATGGGCCACACTGGTTTCAACGACACTGAACGTTGGACAACATGCCAACCACAAGGTTTCTTGCCATGGGGAAGGAGTTCTGATTTCTGCATCACCTTCAACATGGACAGTGATTGGAGATAAGGTCTAGGTTCTGAAACCTGAAAACCGAGGTTGGGAAGAGATGACGACCTAAGGCCATGGCGGCTCGATGTGCTCAGTGTGCGGCCAGCTGTCTGGGAGGGGCCAGGGGGTCCAGGCTCAGGCTGTGTCAGAAAGGGCATTAGTGCCCTGGTCAGCCTATGTATTTGGGGTACAGCCAAGGTCGGTGCAGGTTGATCCTCATTTGGGGTTACTGGGTAGCCCCAGAGGACAATGTTTTTTATCTGGAGGGCAGGCAGAGTGCTGCATTGTAGTTCTGGATTGCCAAACTGGAGGCCTTGTGGGCCAGTAGTCTGACGACAAAAGTCTGAGAACACAAGCTAGGCTTAGGTTTCTGGGTGAGGCCATGGCAGGCACAATCTACAGACCTGAATCGAGATCTCGTGCATCTGAAGTCAGGGCGAGGATCAGACGATCGCTCAGGTTGGAGTTTCTGTCCCTGATGGCCCCTACATGAATGGGGGGGCATCACGAGGCCATGGGGGTTTTCCCATGATGGGAGTTGTGAGAAGCTCCAAACTGCAGAGAGTCTTCGGCAGGACAATTGAGACCTGTTGTTTGGCTCCAGGCCAATGATTCTGAGCACGGTTCTAAGGATGGATGGCTGGGTAGCCCACCTCGCATTCCAATTGTCTCCTAGCAACAAGACAGTTTAGATCTCCTGGATCTGTGGGGAGCTACCGAGGATGCTGAGTTGAAATGCACACCCCTGGGGATGGGTCCGAATGTGCATTTGTGTCTATGGAGTCCTTGGAATGAAGCGGTGGCCCTGGGGCCCTAAAGGGTTCTCCTAAACAGAGGCTTTGACACAGCTCCAACGTGCAAGTTTCCCATGTGTAGATGAGATGTTTTCTGATGGGTGAAACAAGAAACAGCTATATGCTGCTTTTGAAATCCAGGCCTCTGAGGAGAGATGCCTGGAAACCAAAGCAATGGATCTGATTAGTGCCTAGGGGCCTGTTCTTTCCTTTTTACCTCTGAGGACATCTGTCTATGGGTCTGAGTGCAGGTAGGGGCTCATTTGGGCTCAGATTGCCCCTGTTTTTCCTGGGAAGCTACCACTATTGAGATATATCAGGGACTTTGGAGGTTTATCCTATTAGAAGGGTTGTGGCCATTGGAATGGGCACACACAATTCCCTTGGAGAGGGCAAGTACAGTCCTCAGGTTTGGCTCCAGGGGCCTGAGCCTGGAGGTTGTGTCGTCCAGCCCTTTTTGGACAGTTGTCTGAAAACACAAACTCGGCTTATGTTTCAGGTCATAGGTATGGCAGGACTGATCTACAGACCATGAGGAGAACTTTTCGGGATTTGAAAGAAGGGCGAGTGTGAGGCTCCTGCTCAAGTTTTTGTCTCGGGATATCGTGTCACTCATGGTCGTGGAATTTCTGGGTGACTTCATGGGAAATGGACGAGTCTTACTCTCTGGTGGTTTGGCCCCGTCCAAAGAGTTTGGGTTCATTCTGTGGGCTGGAAGAAGTCCGTTTTATTTTGTTGTTGTTGTTGTTGTTGTTGTTGTTGTTGTTGTTGTTTTCTTTTTTAACCTCAGGTGTCCCACCAAATGAGGGATTTCAGAGTAGAGCTTTAGGAGGGGCGACTGGACAATCAGAAATCTGGTTAAATTTGGGGCCTAGGGACATGTCAAGCCCATTATGACATCTAACGGTCCAGCCACTGAGAGGACTTACTAGAGGACAGGACTCATGCTGAGGGTCACAATGCGTGTGTATGCCCTCGTCGCACTCAAGAATGGGCGGGGCCTCAGGGTTTCTCCTACACTGATCATTGGACAACGTGCCAACCACAAGGGTTCTTGCCATGGGTAAGGAGGAGTTCTGATTTCTGCATCAGACTCACCCCTGGGCAGTGATTGGAGATAAGGTCTCGGTTCTGAAGCCTGAAAACTGAGGTAGGGAAGAGATGATGACCTAAGGCCATGGCGGGTTTTATGTGCTCAGTGTGCGGTCAGCTTTCTGGGTGTTGGTCAGGAGGTCCGGGCTCAGGATGTGTTCGACAGTGCATTAGTGCCCAGGTTAGACTATATAATTTGGGTAAAGTCGAGTGCTGTGTAGGTTTACCCTCATTTAAGTTGCCTGGGCAGCTCATGAGGCAATAATTTTTTTTTCTAGAGGGCAGGCAGAGTGCTGCATTGTGGGTCCGGAATTGCCAAACTTGAGGGCTTTGGGGCCAGGAGTGTGAGGATGGAAGTCTGAGAAGACAAGCTAGACTTGGGTTTCAGGGGAGGGCACGGCAGGTACCCCCTGCAGATCTGAACCAATATCTCATGCATCTGAAGTCAGGGCGAGGATCCGACGTTGGCTCAGGTGGGAGTTTCTGAGCATGACGGCCGCTTCATGAAGGGAGCGGAATCTCGAGACCATTGAGGTTTTCCCACGTTGGGAGTTGTGGGATTCCACCTTCCAGGATTCCTTCTTCCGGACAATTGAGACCTGTTGGACAGCTCCAGGACATCCCATATGGAATGACTCCAGAGCACCGTTCGTGGATGGATGCCTGGGAAGCCCGCCTCGCATTCCAATTGTCTCCTAGCAACAAAACAGTTTAGATCTGATGGCTCTGCGGGAGCAACCTCGGTGGCTGAGTTGAAATGGACTTTCCTGAGGATGTGTCCTAATGTGTTTTTGTGTCCATGAGGGCCTTGGAATGGGGCGGTGGCACCGGCAACCTGAAGTACTTTCCTAAGCTTTGGACATGGCTCCCATGCACAGGTTTACTTGTGGAGACGAGATGAGTTCTGATGGGTGCCTCAGGAAAACCCCTATGCTCGTATTGGAATCAGGCTTTTGAGGACACATGCCTGTAACCCATAGCAATGGATCCTATTATGGCCTAGGGTCCTGTCTGGTTCAATCTTCTTCTCTGGGGACATCCATCTATGGTATCAGTGGAGGTCGATTATCAGCTGGTGTCAGACACCCCTTGTTTCTTCCGGGTGACCCACACTATTGGGATGGCCTAAGGGTCGTTGGAGGTTTCTCCTAATTTGTACGATTTTGGACCATGGAATGGGCAGAATTCCCATGGATTGGTAGGCACAGTCCTAATGTGTGGCTCCAGGGGCCCAGCCTGGAGGGTGTGTGGCCCAAGACTTTGAGGACAGAAGTCTGAAAACACAAACTCAGCTTAGGTTTGGGGACGTAGGTATGGCAGGCCCGATCTACAAACCATGAGAAGAACTCTACAGGATATGAAGAAAGTGCGAGTCTGTGGCGATTGCTCAGGCTTTTGTCTCTGGATTTTGTATCAGTGATGGCCGTGGAATGTCGGGGATGCCTCATGGGCCATGGACGAATCTTCCTCTCTGAGGATTTGGCCCGATTCCCAATTGCTTTTCATCAATCTGTGGGATGGGAGGACTCATTTCAGTTTTGTTAACTCAGGTGTCCCACCAAAAGAGGAATTCCAAAGCCAAGGTGTGGGGAAGACTGAAGGGACAATCCAAACTATGGTTAAAAATTGGGGCCTAGGGGCATGGCAAGCCCAATATGCTATCTCTTCATCCAGCCACTGAGTGGCCTTACTTGAGGACTGGGCTCAGCCTGAGGGTCACAATGTGTGTTTGTGACCAATGTGGCCCGCGAGCATGGGCGGGGCCTCATGGGCCACACTGGTTTCAACGACACTGAACGTTGGACAACATGCCAACCACAAGGTTTCTTGCCATGGGGAAGGAGTTCTGATTTCTGCATCACCTTCAACATGGACAGTGATTGGAGATAAGGTCTAGGTTCTGAAACCTGAAAACCGAGGTTGGGAAGAGATGACGACCTAAGGCCATGGCGGCTCGATGTGCTCAGTGTGCGGCCAGCTGTCTGGGAGGGGCCAGGGGGTCCAGGCTCAGGCTGTGTCAGAAAGGGCATTAGTGCCCTGGTCAGCCTATGTATTTGGGGTACAGCCAAGGTCGGTGCAGGTTGATCCTCATTTGGGGGTACTGGGTAGCCCCAGAGGACAATTTTTTTTATCTGGAGGGCAGGCAGAGTGCTGCATTGTAGTTCTGGATTGCCAAACTGGAGGCCTTGTGGGCCAGTAGTCTGACGACAAAAGTCTGAGAACACAAGCTAGGCTTAGGTTTCTGGGTGAGGCCATGGCAGGCACAATCTACAGACCTGAATCGAGATCTCGTGCATCTGAAGTCAGGGCGAGGATCAGACGATCGCTCAGGTTGGAGTTTCTGTCCCTGATGGCCCCTACATGAATGGGGGGCATCACGAGGCCATGGGGGTTTTCCCATGATGGGAGTTGTGAGAAGCTCCAAACTGCAGAGAGTCTTCGGCAGGACAATAGAGACCTGTTGTTTGGCTCCAGGCCAATGATTCTGAGCAGGGTTCTAAGGATGGATGGCTGGGGAGCCCACCTCGCATTCCAATTGTCTCCTAGCAACAAGACAGTTTAGATCTCCTGGATCTGTGGGGAGCTACCGAGGATGCTGAGTTGAAATGCACACCCCTGGGGATGGGTCCGAATGTGCTTTTGTGTCTATGGAGACCTTGGAATGAATCGGTGGCCCTGGGGCCCTAAAGGGTTCTCCTAAACAGAGGCTTTGACACAGCTCCAACGTGCAAGTTTCCCATGTGTAGATGAGATGTTTTCTGATGGGTGAAACAAGAAACAGCTATATGCTGCTTTTGAAATCCAGGCCTCTGAGGAGAGATGCCTGGAAACCAATGCAATGGATCTGATTAGTGCCTAGGGGCCTGTTCTTTCCTTTTTACCTCTGAGGACATCTGTCTATGGGTCTGAGTGCAGGTAGGGGCTCATTTGGGCTCAGATTGCCCCTGTTTTTCCTGGGAAGCTACCACTATTGAGATATATCAGGGACTTTGGAGGTTTATCCTATTAGAAGGGTTGTGGCCATTGGAATGGGCACACACAATTCCCTTGGAGAGGGCAAGTACAGTCCTCAGGTTTGGCTCCAGGGGCCTGAGCCTGTAGGTTGTGTCGTCCAGCCCTTTTTGGACAGTTGTCTGAAAACACAAACTCGGCTTATGTTTCAGGTCATAGGTATGGCAGGACTGATCTACAGACCATGAGGAGAACTTTTCGGGATTTGAAAGAAGGGCGAGTGTGAGGCTCCTGCTCAAGTTTTTGTCTCTGGATATCGTGTCACTCATGGTCGTGGAATTTCTGGGTGACTTCATGGGAAATGGACGAGTCTTACTCTCTGGTGGTTTGGCCCCGTCCAAAGAGTTTGGGTTCATTCTGTGGGCTGGAAGAAGTCCGTTTTATTTTGTTGTTGTTGTTGTTGTTGTTGTTGTTTTCTTTTTTAACCTCAGGTGTCCCACCAAATGAGGGATTTCAGAGTAGAGCTTTAGGAGGGGCGACTGGACAATCAGAAATCTGGTTAAATTTGGGGCCTAGGGACATGTCAAGCCCATTATGACATCTAATGGTCCAGCCACTGAGAGGACTTACTAGAGTACAGGACTCATGCTGAGGGTCACAATGCGTGTGTATGCCCTCGTCGCACTCAAGAATGGGCGGGGCCTCAGGGTTTCTCCTACACTGAATGTTGGACAACATGCCAACCACAAGGGTTCTTGCCATGGGTAAGGAGGAGTTCTGATTTCTGCATCAGACTCACCCCTGGGCAGTGATTGGAGATAAGGTCTCGGTTCTGAAGCCTGAAAACTGAGGTAGGGAAGAGATGATGACCTAAGGCCATGGCGGGTTTTATGTTCTCAGTGTGCGGTCAGCTTTCTGGGTGTTGGTCAGGAGGTCCGGGCTCAGGATGTGTTCGACAGTGCATTAGTGCCCAGGTTAGACTATATAATTTGGGTAAAGTCGAGTGCTGTGTAGGTTTACCCTCATTTAAGGTGCCTGGGCAGCTCATGAGGCAATAATTTTTTTTTTCTAGAGGGCAGGCAGAGTGCTGCATTGTGGGTCCGGAATTGCCAAACTTGAGGGCTTTGGGGCCAGGAGTGTGAGGATGGAATCTGAGAAGACAAGCTAGACTTGGGTTTCAGGGCGAGGGCACGGCAGGTACCCCCTGCAGATCTGAACCAATATCTCATGCATCTGATGTCAGGGCGAGGATCAGACGTTGGCTCAGGTGGGAGTTTCTGAGCATGACGGCCGCTTCATGAAGGGAGCGGAATCTCGAGACCATTGAGGTTTTCCCACGTTGGGAGTTGTGGGATGCCCCCTTCCAGGATTCCTTCTTCCGGACTATTGAGACCTGTTGGACAGCTCCAGGACATCCCATATGGAATGACTCCAGCGCACCGTTCGCGGATGGATGCCTGGGAAGCCCGACTCGCATTCCAATTGTCTCCTAGCAACAAGACAGTTTAGATCTGATGGCTCTGCGGGAGCAACCTCGGTGGCTGAGTTGAAATGGACTTTCCTGAGGATGTGCCCTAATGTGTTTTTGTGTCCATGAGGGCCTTGGAATGAGGCGGTGGCACCGGCAACCTGAAGTACTTTCCTAAGCTTTGGACATAGCTCCCATGCACAGGTTTACTTGTGGAGACGAGATGAGTTCTAATGGGTGCCTCAGGAAAACCCCTATGCTCGTATTGGTATCAGGCTTTTGAGGACACATGCCTGTAACCCATAGCAATGGATCCTATTATGGCCTAGGGTCCAGTCTGGTTCAATCTTCTTCTCTGGGGACATCCATCTATGGTATGAGTGGAGGTCGATTATCAGCTGGTGTCAGACACCCGTTGTTTGTTCCAGGTGACCCACACTATTGGGATGGCCTAAGGGTCGTTGGAGGTTTCTCCAAATTTGTACGATTTTGGACCATGGAATGGCAGAATTCCCATGGATTGGTAGGCACAGTCCTAATGTGTGGCTCCAGGTGCCCAGCCTGGAGGGTGTGTGGCCCAAGACTTTGAGGACAGAAGTCTGAAAACACAAACTCAGCTTAGGTTTGGGGACGTAGGCATGCCAGGTCCGATCTACAAACCATGAGAAGAACTCTACAGGATATGAAGAAAGTGCGAGTCTGTGGCGATTGCTCAGGCTTTTGTCTCTGGATTTTGTATCAGTGATGGCCGTGGAATGTCGGGGAGGCCTCATGGGCCATGGACGAATCTTCCTCTCTGAGGATTTGGCCCGATTCCCAATTGCTTTTCGTCCATCTGTGGGATGGGAGGACTCATTTCAGTTTTGTTACCACAGGTGTCCCACCAAAGGAGGAATTCCAAAGCCAAGCCATGGGGAAGACTGAAGGGACAATCCGAACTATGGTTAAAAATTGGGGCCTAGGGGCATGGCAAGCCCAATATGCTATCTCTTCATCCAGCCACTGAGTGGCCTTACTTGAGGACTGGGCTCAGCCTGAGGGTCACAATGTGTGTTTGTGACCAATGTGGCCCGCGAGCATGGGCGGGGCCTCATGGGCCACACTGGTTTCAACGACACTGAACGTTGGACAACATGCTAACCACAAGGTTTCTTGCCATGGGGAAGGAGTTCTGATTTCTGCATCACCTTCAACATGGACAGTGATTGGAGATAAGGTCTAGGTTCTGAAACCTGAAAACCGAGGTTGGGAAGAGATGACGACCTAAGGCCATGGCGGCTCGATGGGCTCAGTGTGCGGCCAGCTGTCTGGGAGGGGCCAGGGGGTCCAGGCTCAGGCTGTGTCAGAAAGGGCATTAGTGCCCTGGTCAGCCTATGTATTTGGGGTACAGCCAAGGTCGGTGCAGGTTGATCCTCATTTGGGGGTACTGGGTAGCCCCAGAGGACAATGTTTTCTATCTGGAGGGCAGGCAGAGTGCTGCATTGTAGTTCTGGATTGCCAAACTGGAGGCCTTGTGGGCCAGTAGTCTGACGACAAAAGACTGAGAACACAAGCTAGGCTTAGGTTTCTGGGTGAGGCCATGGCAGGCACAATCTACAGACCTGAATCGAGATCTCGTGCATCTGAAGTCAGGGCGAGGATCAGACGATCGCTCAGGTGGAGTTTCTGTCCCTGATGGCCCCTACATGAATGGGGGGGCATCACGAGGCCATGGGGGTTTTCCCATGATGGGAGTTGTGAGAAGCTCCAAACTGCAGAGAGTCTTCGGCAGGACAATTGAGACCTGTTGTTTGGCTCCAGGCCAATGATTCTGAGCAGGGTTCTAAGGATGGATGGCTGGGTAGCCCACCTCGCATTCCAATTGTCTCCTAGCAACAAGACAGTTTAGATCTCCTGGATCTGTGGGGAGCTACCGAGGATGCTGAGTTGAAATGCACACCCCTGGGGATGGGTCCGAATGTGCTTTTCTGTCTATGGAGACCTTGGAATGAAGCGGTGGCCCTGGGGCCTTAAAGGGTTCTCCTAAACAGAGGCTTTGACACAGCTCCAACGTGCAAGTTTCCCATGTGTAGATGAGATGTTTTCTGATGGGTGAAACAAGAAACAGCTATATGCTGCTTTTGAAATCCAGGCCTCTGAGGAGAGTTGCCTGGAAACCAAAGCAATGGATCTGATTAGTGCCTAGGGGCCTGTTCTTTCCTTTTTACCTCTGAGGACATCTGTCTATGGGTCTGAGTGCAGGTAGGGGCTCATTTGGGCTCAGATTGCCCCTGTTTTTCCTGGGAAGCTACCACTATTGAGATATATCAGGGACTTTGGAGGTTTATCCTATTAGAAGGGTTGTGCCATTGGAATGGGCACACACAATTCCCTTGGAGAGGGCAAGTACAGTCCTCAGGTTTGGCTCCAGGGGCCTGAGCCTGTAGGTTGTGTCGTCCAGCCCTTTTTGGACAGTTGTCTGAAAACACAAACTCGGCTTATGTTTCAGGTCATAGGTATGGCAGGACTGATCTACAGACCATGAGGAGAACTTTTCGGGATTTGAAAGAAGGGCGAGTGTGAGGCTCCTGCTCAAGTTTTTGTCTCTGGATATCGTGTCACTCATGGTCGTGGAATTTCTGGGTGACTTCATGGGAAATGGACGAGTCTTACTCTCTGGTGGTTTGGCCCCGTCCAAAGAGTTTGGGTTCATTCTGTGGGCTGGAAGAAGTCCGTTTTATTTTGTTGTTGTTGTTGTTGTTGTTTTCTTTTATAACCTCAGGTGTCCCACCAAATGAGGTATTTCAGAGTAGAGCCCTAGGAGGGGCGACTGGACAATCAGAAATCTGGTTAAAAATTGGGGCCTAGGGACATGTCAAGCCCATTATGACATCTAATGGTCCAGCCACTGAGAGGACTTACTAGAGGACAGGACTCATGCTGAGGGTCACAATGCGTGTGTATGCCCTCGTCGCACTCAAGAATGGGCGGGGCCTCAGGGTTTCTCCTACACTGATCGTTGGACAACATGCCAACCACAAGGGTTCTTGCCATGGGTAAGGAGGAGTTCTGATTTCTGCATCAGACTCACCCCTGGGCAGTGATTGGAGATAAGGTCTCGGTTCTGAAGCCTGAAAACTGAGGTAGGGAAGAGATGATGACCTAAGGCCATGGCGGGTTTTATGTGCTCAGTGTGCGGTCAGCTTTCTGGGTGTTGGTCAGGAGGTCCGGGCTCAGGATGTGTTCGACAGTGCATTAGTGCCCAGGTTAGACTATATAATTTGGGTAAAGTCGAGTGCTGTGTAGGTTTACCCTCATTTAAGGTGCCTGGGCAGCTCATGAGGCAATAATTTTTTTTTTCTAGAGGGCAGGCAGAGTGCTGCATTGTGGGTCCGGAATTGCCAAACTTGAGGGCTTTGGGGCCAGGAGTGTGAGGATGGAAGTCTGAGAAGACAAGCTAGACTTGGGTTTCAGGGCGAGGGCACGGCAGGTACCCCCTGCACATCTGAACCAATATCTCATGCATCTGATGTCAGGGCGAGGATCAGACGTTGGCTCAGGTGGGAGTTTCTGAGCATGACGGCCGCTTCATGAAGGGAGCGGAATCTCGAGACCATTGAGGTTTTCCCACGTTGGGAGTTGTGGGATGCCCCCTTCCAGGATTCCTTCTTCCGGACAATTGAGACCTGTTGGACAGCTCCAGGACATCCCATATGGAATGACTCCAGAGCACCGTTCGCGGATGGATGCCTGGGAAGCCCGCCTCGCATTCCAATTGTCTCCTAGCAACAAGAAAGTTTAGATCTGATGGCTCTGCGGGAGCAACCTCGGTGGCTGAGTTGAAATGGACTTTCCTGAGGATGTGTCCTAATGTGTTTTTGTGTCCATGAGGGCCTGGGAATGAGGCGGTGGCACCGGCAACCTGAAGTACTTTCTTAAGCTTTGGACATAGCTCCCATGCACAGGTTTACTTGTGGAGACGGGATGAGTTCTGATGGGTGCCTCAGGAAAACCCCTATGCTCGTATTGGTATCAGGCTTTTGAGGACACATGCCTGTAACCCATAGCAATGGATCCTATTATGGCCTAGGGTCCAGTCTGGTTCAATCTTCTTCTCTGGGGACATCCATCTATGGTATGAGTGGAGGTCGATTATCAGCTGGTGTCAGACACCCGTTGTTTGTTCCAGGTGACCCACACTATTGGGATGGCCTAAGGGTCGTTGGAGGTTTCTCCTAATTTGTACGATTTTGTACCATGGAATGGGCAGAATTCCCATGGATTGGTAGGCACAGTCCTAATGTGTGGCTCCAGGTGCCCAGCCTGGAGGGTGTGTGGCCCAAGACTTTGAGGACAGAAGTCTGAAAACACAAACTCTGCTTAGGATTGGGGACGTAGGCATGCCAGGTCCGATCTACAAACCATGAGAAGAACTCTACAGGATATGAAGAAAGTGCGAGTCTGTGGCGATTGCTCAGGCTTTTGTCTCTGGATTTTGTATCAGTGATGGCCGTGGAATGTCGGGGAGGCCTCATGGGCCATGGACGAATCTTCCTCTCTGAGGATTTGGCCCGATTCCCAATTGCTTTTCGTCCATCTGTGGGATGGGAGGACTCATTTCAGTTTTGTTACCTCAGGTGTCCCACCAAAAGAGGAATTCCAAAGCCAAGCCATGGGGAAGACTGAAGGGACAATCCGAACTATGGTTAAAAATTGGGGCCTAGGGGCATGGCAAGCCCAATATGCTATCTCTTTATCCAGCCACTGAGTGGCCTTACTTGAGGACTGGGCTCAGCTTGAGGGTCACAATGTGTGTTTGTGACCAATGTGGCCCGCGAGCATGGGCGGGGCCTCATGGGACACACTGGTTTCAACGACACTGAAAGTTGGACAACATGCTAACCACAAGGTTTCTTGCCATGGAGAAGGAGTTCTGATTTCTGCATCACCTTCAACATGGACAGTGATTGGAGATAAGGTCTAGGTTCTGAAACCTGAAAACCGAGGTTGGGAAGAGATGACGACCTAAGGCCATGGCGGCTCTATGTGCTCAGTGTGCGGCCAGCTGTCTGGGAGGGGCCAGGGGGTCCAGGCTCAGGCTGTGTCAGAAAGGGCATTAGTGCCCTGGTCAGCCTATGTATTTGGGGTACAGCCAAGGTCGGTGCAGGTTGATCCTCATTTGGGGTTACTGGGTAGCCCCAGAGGACAATGTATTTTTTTTCTGGAGGGCAGGCAGAGTGCTGCATTGTAGTTCTGGATTGCCAAACTGGAGGCCTTGTGGGCCAGTAGTCTGACGACAAAAGTCTGAGAACACAAGCTAGGCTTAGGTTTCTGGGTGAGGCCATGGCAGGCACAATCTACAGACCTGAATCGAGATCTCGTGCATCTGAAGTCAGGGCGAGGATCAGACGATCGCTCAGGTTGGAGTTTCTGTCCCTGATGGCCCCTTCATGAATGGGGGGGCATCACGAGGCCATGGGGGTTTTCCCATGATGGGAGTTGTGAGAAGCTCCAAACTGCAGAGAGTCTTCGGCAGGACAATTGAGACCTGTTGTTTGGCTCCAGGCCAATGATTCTGAGCAGGGTTCTAAGGATGGATGGCTGGGTAGCCCACCTCGCATTCCAATTGTCTCCTAGCAACAAGACAGTTTAGATCTCCTGGATCTGTGGGGAGCTACCGAGGATGCTGAGTTGAAATGCACACCCCTGGGGATGGGTCCGAATGTGCTTTTGTGTCTATGGAGACCTTGGAATGAAGCGGTGGCACTGGGGCCCTAAAGGGTTCTCCTAAACAGAGGCTTTGACACAGCTCCAACGTGCAAGTTTCCCATGTGTAGATGAGATGTTTTCTGATGGGTGAAACAAGAAACAGCTATATGCTGCTTTTGAAATCCAGGCCTCTGAGGAGAGATGCCTGGAAACCAAAGCAATGGATCTGATTAGTGCCTAGGGGCCTGTTCTTTCCTTTTTACCTCTGAGGACATCTGTCTATGGGTCTGAGTGCAGGTAGGGGCTCATTTGGGCTCAGATTGCCCCTGTTTTTCCTGGGAAGCTACCACTATTGAGATATATCAGGGACTTTGGAGGTTTATCCTATTAGAAGGGTTGTGGCCATTGGAATGGGCACACACAATTCCCTTGGAGAGGGCAAGTACAGTCCTCAGGTTTGGCTCCAGGGGCCTGAGCCTGTAGGTTGTGTCGTCCAGCCCCTTTTGGACAGTTGTCTGAAAACACAAACTCGGCTTATGTTTCAGGTCATAGGTATGGCAGGACTGATCTACAGACCATGAGGAGAACTTTTCGGGATTTGAAAGAAGGGCGAGTGTGAGGCTCCTGCTCAAGTTTTTGTCTCGGGATATCGTGTCACTCATGGTCGTGGAATTTCTGGGTGACTTCATGGGAAATGGACGAGTCTTACTCTCTGGTGGTTTGGCCCCGTCCAAAGAGTTTGGGTTCATTCTGTGGGCTAAGTCCGTTTTATTTTGTTGTTGTTGTTGTTGTTGTTGTTGTTGTTGTTGTTTTCTTTTTTAACCTCAGGTGTCCCACCAAATGAGGGATTTCAGAGTAGAGCTTTAGGAGGGGCGACTGGACAATCAGAAATCTGGTTAAATTTGGGGCCTAGGGACATGTCAAGCCCATTATGACATCTAATGGTCCAGCCACTGAGAGGACTTACTAGAGGACAGGACTCATGCTGAGGGTCACAATGCGTGTGTATGCCCTCGTCGCACTCAAGAATGGGCGGGGCCTCAGGGTTTCTCCTACACTGATCGTTGGACAACGTGCCAACCACAAGGGTTCTTGCCATGGGTAAGGAGGAGTTCTGATTTCTGCATCAGACTCACCCCTGGGCAGTGATTGGAGATAAGGTCTCGGTTCTGAAGCCTGAAAACTGAGGTAGGGAAGAGATGATGACCTAAGGCCATGGCGGGTTTTATGTGCTCAGTGTGCGGTCAGCTTTCTGGGTGTTGGTCAGGAGGTCCGGGCTCAGGATGTGTTCGACAGTGCATTAGTGCCCAGGTTAGACTATATAATTTGGGTAAAGTCGAGTGCTGTGTAGGTTTACCCTCATTTATGGTGCCTGGGCAGCTCATGAGGCAATAATTTTTTTTTTCTAGATGGCAGGCAGAGTGCTGCATTGTGGGTCCGGAATTGCCAAACTTGAGGGCTTTGGGGCCAGGAGTGTGAGGATGGAAGTCTGAGAGGACAAGCTAGACTTGGGTTTCAGGGCGAGGGCACGGCAGGTACCCCCTGCAGATCTGAACCAATATCTCATGCATCTGAAGTCAGGGCGAGGATCAGACCTTGGCTCAGGTGGGAGTTTCTGAGCATGACGGCCGCTTCATGAAGGGAGCAGAATCTCGAGACCATTGAGGTTTTCCCACGTTGGGAGTTGTGGGATGCCCCCTTCCAGGATTCCTTCTTCCGGACAATTGAGACCTGTTGGACAGCTCCAGGACATCCCATATGGAATGACTCCAGAGCACCGTTCGTGGATGGATGCCTGGGAAGCCCGCCTCGCATTACAATTGTCTCCTAGCAACAAAACAGTTTAGATCTGATGGCTCTGCGGGAGCAACCTCGGTGGCTGAGTTGAAATGGACTTTCCTGAGGATGTGTCCTAATGTGTTTTTGTGTCCATGAGGGCCTTGGAATGGGGCAGTGGCACCGGCAACCTGAAGTACTTTCCTAAGATTTGGACATGGCTCCCATGCACAGGTTTACTTGTGGAGACGAGATGAGTTCTGATGGGTGCCTCAGGAAAACCCCTATGCTCGTATTGGTATCAGGCTTTTGAGGACACATGCCTGTAACCCATAGCAATGGATCCTATTATGGCCTAGGGTCCTGTCTGGTTCAATCTTCTTCTCTGGGGACATCCATCTATGGTATGAGTGGAGGTCGATTATCAGCTGGTGTCAGACACCCCTTGTTTGTTCCGGGTGACCCACACTATTGGGATGGCCTAAGGGTCGTTGGAGGTTTCTCCTAATTTGTACGATTTTGGACCATGGAATGGGCAGAATTCCCATGGATTGGTAGGCACAGTCCTAATGTGTGGCTCCAGGGGCCCAGCCTGGAGGGTGTGTGGCCCAAGACTTTGAGGACAGAAGTCTGAAAACACAAACTCAGCTTAGGTTTGGGGACGTAGGTATGGCAGGCCCGATCTACAAACCATGAGAAGAACTCTACAGGATATGAAGAAAGTGCGAGTCTGTGGCGATTGCTCAGGCTTTTGTCTCTGGATTTTGTATCAGTGATGGCGGTGGAATGTCGGGGAGGCCTCATGGGCCATGGACGAATCTTCCTCTCTGAGGATTTGGCCCGATTCCCAATTGCTTTTCATCAATCTGTGGGATGGGAGGACTCATTTCAGTTTTGTTAACTCAGGTGTCCCACCAAAAGAGGAATTCCAAAGCCAAGCCGTGGGGAAGACTGAAGGGACAATCCGAACTATGGTTAAAAATTGGGGCCTAGGGGCATGGCAAGCCCAATATGCTATCTCTTCATCCAGCCACTGAGTGGCCTTACTTGAGGACTGGGCTCAGCCTGAGGGTCACAATGTGTGTTTGTGACCAATGTGGCCCGCGAGCATGGGCGGGGCCTCATGGGACACACTGGTTTCAACGACACTGAACGTTGGACAACATGCCAACCACAAGGTTTCTTGCCATGGGGAAGGAGTTCTGATTTCTGCATCACCTTCAACATGGACAGTGATTGGAGATAAGGTCTAGGTTCTGAAACCTGAAAACCGAGGTTGGGAAGAGATGACGACCTAAGGCCATGGCGGCTCGATGTGCTCAGTGTGCGGCCAGCTGTCTGGGAGGGGCCAGGGGGTCCAGGCTCAGGCTGTGTCAGAAAGGGCATTAGTGCCCTGGTCAGCCTATGTATTTGGGGTACAGCCAAGGTCGGTGCAGGTTGATCCTCATTTGGGGTTACTGGGTAGCCCCAGAGGACAATGTTTTTTTATCTGGAGGGCAGGCAGAGTGCTGCATTGTAGTTCTGGATTGCCAAACTGGAGGCCTTGTGGGCCAGTAGTCTGACGACAAAAGTCTGAGAACACAAGCTAGGCTTAGGTTTCTGGGTGAGGCCATGGCAGGCACAATCTACAGACCTGAATCGAGATCTCGTGCATCTGAAGTCAGGGCGAGGATCAGACGATCGCTCAGGTTGGAGTTTCTGTCCCTGATGGCCCCTTCATGAATGGGGGGGCATCACGAGGCCATGGGGGTTTTCCCATGATGGGAGTTGTGAGAAGCTCCAAACTGCAGAGAGTCTTCGGCAGGACAATTGAGACCTGTTGTTTGGCTCCAGGCCAATGATTCTGAGCAGGGTTCTAAGGATGGATGGCTGGGTAGCCCACCTCGCGTTCCAATTGTCTCCTAGCAACAAGACAGTTTAGATCTCCTGGATCTGTGGGGAGCTACCGAGGATGCTGAGTTGAAATGCACACCCCTGGGGATGGGTCCGAATGTGCTTTTGTGTCTATGGAGACCTTGGAATGAAGCGGTGGCACTGGGGCCCTAAAGGGTTCTCCTAAACAGAGGCTTTGACACAGCTCCAACGTGCAAGTTTCCCATGTGTAGATGAGATGTTTTCTGATGGGTGAAACAAGAAACAGCTATATGCTGCTTTTGAAATCCAGGCCTCTGAGGAGAGATGCCTGGAAACCAAAGCAATGGATCTGATTAGTGCCTAGGGGCCTGTTCTTTCCTTTTTACCTCTGAGGACATCTGTCTATGGGTCTGAGTGCAGGTAGGGGCTCATTTGGGCTCAGATTGCCCCTGTTTTTCCTGGGAAGCTACCACTATTGAGATATATCAGGGACTTTGGAGGTTTATCCTATTAGAAGGGTTGTGGCCATTGGAATGGGCACACACAATTCCCTTGGAGAGGGCAAGTACAGTCCTCAGGTTTGGCTCCAGGGGCCTGAGCCTGTAGGTTGTGTCGTCCAGCCCCTTTTGGACAGTTGTCTGAAAACACAAACTCGGCTTATGTTTCAGGTCATAGGTATGGCAGGACTGATCTACAGACCATGAGGAGAACTTTTCGGGATTTGAAAGAAGGGCGAGTGTGAGGCTCCTGCTCAAGTTTTTGTCTCGGGATATCGTGTCACTCATGGTCGTGGAATTTCTGGGTGACTTCATGGGAAATGGACGAGTCTTACTCTCTGGTGGTTTGGCCCCGTCCAAAGAGTTTGGGTTCATTCTGTGGGCTAAGTCCGTTTTATTTTGTTGTTGTTGTTGTTGTTGTTGTTGTTGTTTTCTTTTTTAACCTCAGGTGTCCCACCAAATGAGGGATTTCAGAGTAGAGCTTTAGGAGGGGCGACTGGACAATCAGAAATCTGGTTAAATTTGGGGCCTAGGGACATGTCAAGCCCATTATGACATCTAATGGTCCAGCCACTGAGAGGACTTACTAGAGGACAGGACTCATGCTGAGGGTCACAGTGCGTGTGTATGCCCTCGTCGCACTCAAGAATGGGCGGGGCCTCAGGGTTTCTCCTACACTGATCGTTGGACAACGTGCCAACCACAAGGGTTCTTGCCATGGGTAAGGAGGAGTTCTGATTTCTGCATCAGACTCACCCCTGGGCAGTGATTGGAGATAAGGTCTCGGTTCTGAAGCCTGAAAACTGAGGTAGGGAAGAGATGATGACCTAAGGCCATGGCGGGTTTTATGTGCTCAGTGTGCGGTCAGCTTTCTGGGTGTTGGTCAGGAGGTCCGGGCTCAGGATGTGTTCGACAGTGCATTAGTGCCCAGGTTAGACTATATAATTTGGGTAAAGTCGAGTGCTGTGTAGGTTTACCCTCATTTATGGTGCCTGGGCAGCTCATGAGGCAATAATTTTTTTTTCTAGATGGCAGGCAGAGTGCTGCATTGTGGGTCCGGAATTGCCAAACTTGAGGGCTTTGGGGCCAGGAGTGTGAGGATGGAAGTCTGAGAGGACAAGCTAGACTTGGGTTTCAGGGCGAGGGCACGGCAGGTACCCCCTGCAGATCTGAACCAATATCTCATGCATCTGAAGTCAGGGCGAGGATCAGACGTTGGCTCAGGTGGGAGTTTCTGAGCATGACGGCCGCTTCATGAAGGGAGAAGAATCTCGAGACCATTGAGGTTTTCCCACGTTGGGAGTTGTGGGATGCCCCCTTCCAGGATTCCTTCTTCCGGACAATTGAGACCTGTTGGACAGCTCCAGAACATCCCATATGGAATGACTCCAGAGCACCGTTCGTGGATGGATGCCTGGGAAGCCCGCCTCGCATTCCAATTGTCTCCTAGCAACAAAACAGTTTAGATCTGATGGCTCTGCGGGAGCAACCTCGGTGGCTGAGTTGAAATGGACTTTCCTGAGGATGTGTCCTAATGTGTTTTTGTGTCCATGAGGGCCTTGGAATGGGGCGGTGGCACCGGCAACCTGAAGTACTTTCCTAAGATTTGGACATGGCTCCCATGCACAGGTTTACTTGTGGAGACGAGATGAGTACTGATGGGTGCCTCAGGAAAACCCCTATGCTCGTATTGGAATCAGGCTTTTGAGGACACATGCCTGTAACCCATAGCAATGGATCCTATTATGGCCTAGGGTCCTGTCTGGTTCAATCTTCTTCTCTGGGGACATCCATCTATGGTATCAGTGGAGGTCGATTATCAGCTGGTGTCAGACACCCCTTGTTTGTTCCGGGTGACCCACACTATTGGGATGGCCTAAGGGTCGTTGGAGTTTTCTCCTAATTTGTACGATTTTGGACCATGGAATGGGCAGAATTCCCATGGATTGGTAGGCACAGTCCTAATGTGTGGCTCCAGGGGCCCAGCCTGGAGGGTGTGTGGCCCAAGACTTTGAGGACAGAAATCTGAAAACACAAACTCAGCTTAGGTTTGGGGACGTAGGTATGGCAGGCCCGATCTACAAACCATGAGAAGAACTCTACAGGATATGAAGAAAGTGCGAGTCTGTGGCGATTACTCAGGCTTTTGTCTCTGGATTTTGTATCAGTGATGGCGGTGGAATGTCGGGGAGGCCTCATGGGCCATGGACGAATCTTCCTCTCTGAGGATTTGGCCCGATTCCCAATTGCTTTTCATCAATCTGTGGGATGGGAGGACTCATTTCAGTTTTGTTAACTCAGGTGTCCCACCAAAAGAGGAATTCCAAAGCCAAGCCGTGGGGAAGACTGAAGGGACAATCCGAACTATGGTTAAAAATTGGGGCCTAGGGGCATGGCAAGCCCAATATGCTATCTCTTCATCCAGCCACTGAGTGGCCTTACTTGAGGACTGGGCTCAGCCTGAGGGTCACAATGTGTGTTTGTGACCAATGTGGCCCGCGAGCATGGGCGGGGCCTCATGGGACACACTGGTTTCAACGACACTGAACGTTGGACAACATGCCAACCACAAGGTTTCTTGCCATGGGGAAGGAGTTCTGATTTCTGCATCACCTTCAACATGGACAGTGATTGGAGATAAGGTCTAGGTTCTGAAACCTGAAAACCGAGGTTGGGAAGAGATGACGACCTAAGGCCATGGCGGCTCGATGTGCTCAGTGTGCGGCCAGCTGTCTGGGAGGGGCCAGGGGGTCCAGGCTCAGGCTGTGTCAGAAAGGGCATTAGTGCCCTGGTCAGCCTATGTATTTGGGGTACAGCCAAGGTCGGTGCAGGTTGATCCTCATTTGGGGTTACTGGGTAGCCCCAGAGGACAATGTTTTTTTATCTGGAGGGCAGGCAGAGTGCTGCATTGTAGTTCTGGATTGCCAAACTGGAGGCCTTGTGGGCCAGTAGTCTGACGACAAAAGTCTGAGAACACAAGCTAGGCTTAGGTTTCTGGGTGAGGCCATGGCAGGCACAATCTACAGACCTGAATCGAGATCTCGTGCATCTGAAGTCAGGGCGAGGATCAGACGATCGCTCAGGTTGGAGTTTCTGTCCCTGATGGCCCCTTCATGAATGGGGGGGCATCACGAGGCCATGGGGGTTTTCCCATGATGGGAGTTGTGAGAAGCTCCAAACTGCAGAGAGTCTTCGGCAGGACAATTGAGACCTGTTGTTTGGCTCCAGGCCAATGATTCTGAGCAGGGTTCTAAGGATGGATGGCTGGGTAGCCCACCTCGCGTTCCAATTGTCTCCTAGCAACAAGACAGTTTAGATCTCCTGGATCTGTGGGGAGCTACCGAGGATGCTGAGTTGAAATGCACACCCCTGGGGATGGGTCCGAATGTGCTTTTGTGTCTATGGAGACCTTGGAATGAAGCGGTGGCACTGGGGCCCTAAAGGGTTCTCCTAAACAGAGGCTTTGACACAGCTCCAACGTGCAAGTTTCCCATGTGTAGATGAGATGTTTTCTGATGGGTGAAACAAGAAACAGCTATATGCTGCTTTTGAAATCCAGGCCTCTGAGGAGAGATGCCTGGAAACCAAAGCAATGGATCTGATTAGTGCCTAGGGGCCTGTTCTTTCCTTTTTACCTCTGAGGACATCTGTCTATGGGTCTGAGTGCAGGTAGGGGCTCATTTGGGCTCAGATTGCCCCTGTTTTTCCTGGGAAGCTACCACTATTGAGATATATCAGGGACTTTGGAGGTTTATCCTATTAGAAGGGTTGTGGCCATTGGAATGGGCACACACAATTCCCTTGGAGAGGGCAAGTACAGTCCTCAGGTTTGGCTCCAGGGGCCTGAGCCTGTAGGTTGTGTCGTCCAGCCCCTTTTGGACAGTTGTCTGAAAACACAAACTCGGCTTATGTTTCAGGTCATAGGTATGGCAGGACTGATCTACAGACCATGAGGAGAACTTTTCGGGATTTGAAAGAAGGGCGAGTGTGAGGCTCCTGCTCAAGTTTTTGTCTCGGGATATCGTGTCACTCATGGTCGTGGAATTTCTGGGTGACTTCATGGGAAATGGACGAGTCTTACTCTCTGGTGGTTTGGCCCCGTCCAAAGAGTTTGGGTTCATTCTGTGGGCTAAGTCCGTTTTATTTTGTTGTTGTTGTTGTTGTTGTTGTTGTTGTTTTCTTTTTTAACCTCAGGTGTCCCACCAAATGAGGGATTTCAGAGTAGAGCTTTAGGAGGGGCGACTGGACAATCAGAAATCTGGTTAAATTTGGGGCCTAGGGACATGTCAAGCCCATTATGACATCTAATGGTCCAGCCACTGAGAGGACTTACTAGAGGACAGGACTCATGCTGAGGGTCACAGTGCGTGTGTATGCCCTCGTCGCACTCAAGAATGGGCGGGGCCTCAGGGTTTCTCCTACACTGATCGTTGGACAACGTGCCAACCACAAGGGTTCTTGCCATGGGTAAGGAGGAGTTCTGATTTCTGCATCAGACTCACCCCTGGGCAGTGATTGGAGATAAGGTCTCGGTTC
Organism: Mustela nivalis; assembly: GCF_964662115.1. Taxonomy (NCBI): domain Eukaryota; kingdom Metazoa; phylum Chordata; class Mammalia; order Carnivora; family Mustelidae; genus Mustela; species Mustela nivalis. The sequence continues at coordinate 56,793 of NW_028134970.1, read as the reverse complement.
TGAAGCCTGAAAACTGAGGTAGGGAAGAGATGATGACCTAAGGCCATGGCGGGTTTTATGTGCTCAGTGTGCGGTCAGCTTTCTGGGTGTTGGTCAGGAGGTCCGGGCTCAGGATGTGTTCGACAGTGCATTAGTGCCCAGGTTAGACTATATAATTTGGGTAAAGTCGAGTGCTGTGTAGGTTTACCCTCATTTATGGTGCCTGGGCAGCTCATGAGGCAATAATTTTTTTTTCTAGATGGCAGGCAGAGTGCTGCATTGTGGGTCCGGAATTGCCAAACTTGAGGGCTTTGGGGCCAGGAGTGTGAGGATGGAAGTCTGAGAGGACAAGCTAGACTTGGGTTTCAGGGCGAGGGCACGGCAGGTACCCCCTGCAGATCTGAACCAATATCTCATGCATCTGAAGTCAGGGCGAGGATCAGACGTTGGCTCAGGTGGGAGTTTCTGAGCATGACGGCCGCTTCATGAAGGGAGAAGAATCTCGAGACCATTGAGGTTTTCCCACGTTGGGAGTTGTGGGATGCCCCCTTCCAGGATTCCTTCTTCCGGACAATTGAGACCTGTTGGACAGCTCCAGAACATCCCATATGGAATGACTCCAGAGCACCGTTCGTGGATGGATGCCTGGGAAGCCCGCCTCGCATTCCAATTGTCTCCTAGCAACAAAACAGTTTAGATCTGATGGCTCTGCGGGAGCAACCTCGGTGGCTGAGTTGAAATGGACTTTCCTGAGGATGTGTCCTAATGTGTTTTTGTGTCCATGAGGGCCTTGGAATGGGGCGGTGGCACCGGCAACCTGAAGTACTTTCCTAAGATTTGGACATGGCTCCCATGCACAGGTTTACTTGTGGAGACGAGATGAGTTCTGATGGGTGCCTCAGGAAAACCCCTATGCTCGTATTGGAATCAGGCTTTTGAGGACACATGCCTGTAACCCATAGCAATGGATCCTATTATGGCCTAGGGTCCTGTCTGGTTCAATCTTCTTCTCTGGGGACATCCATCTATGGTATCAGTGGAGGTCGATTATCAGCTGGTGTCAGACACCCCTTGTTTGTTCCGGGTGACCCACACTATTGGGATGGCCTAAGGGTCGTTGGAGTTTTCTCCTAATTTGTACGATTTTGGACCATGGAATGGGCAGAATTCCCATGGATTGGTAGGCACAGTCCTAATGTGTGGCTCCAGGGGCCCAGCCTGGAGGGTGTGTGGCCCAAGACTTTGAGGACAGAAATCTGAAAACACAAACTCAGCTTAGGTTTGGGGACGTAGGTATGGCAGGCCCGATCTACAAACCATGAGAAGAACTCTACAGGATATGAAGAAAGTGCGAGTCTGTGGCGATTACTCAGGCTTTTGTCTCTGGATTTTGTATCAGTGATGGCGGTGGAATGTCGGGGAGGCCTCATGGGCCATGGACGAATCTTCCTCTCTGAGGATTTGGCCCGATTCCCAATTGCTTTTCATCAATCTGTGGGATGGGAGGACTCATTTCAGTTTTGTTAACTCAGGTGTCCCACCAAAAGAGGAATTCCAAAGCCAAGCCGTGGGGAAGACTGAAGGGACAATCCGAACTATGGTTAAAAATTGGGGCCTAGGGGCATGGCAAGCCCAATATGCTATCTCTTCATCCAGCCACTGAGTGGCCTTACTTGAGGACTGGGCTCAGCCTGAGGGTCACAATGTGTGTTTGTGACCAATGTGGCCCGCGAGCATGGGCGGGGCCTCATGGGACACACTGGTTTCAACGACACTGAACGTTGGACAACATGCCAACCACAAGGTTTCTTGCCATGGGGAAGGAGTTCTGATTTCTGCATCACCTTCAACATGGACAGTGATTGGAGATAAGGTCTAGGTTCTGAAACCTGAAAACCGAGGTTGGGAAGAGATGACGACCTAAGGCCATGGCGGCTCGATGTGCTCAGTGTGCGGCCAGCTGTCTGGGAGGGGCCAGGGGGTCCAGGCTCAGGCTGTGTCAGAAAGGGCATTAGTGCCCTGGTCAGCCTATGTATTTGGGGTACAGCCAAGGTCGGTTCAGGTTGATCCTCATTTGGGGTTACTGGGTAGCCCCAGAGGACAATGTTTTTTTATCTGGAGGGCAGGCAGAGTGCTGCATTGTAGTTCTGGATTGCCAAACTGGAGGCCTTGTGGGCCAGTAGTCTGACGACAAAAGTCTGAGAACACAAGCTAGGCTTAGGTTTCTGGGTGAGGCCATGGCAGGCACAATCTACAGACCTGAATCGAGATCTCGTGCATCTGAAGTCAGGGCGAGGATCAGACGATCGCTCAGGTTGGAGTTTCTGTCCCTGATGGCCCCTTCATGAATGGGGGGGCATCACGAGGCCATGGGGGTTTTCCCATGATGGGAGTTGTGAGAAGCTCCAAACTGCAGAGAGTCTTCGGCAGGACAATTGAGACCTGTTGTTTGGCTCCAGGCCAATGATTCTGAGCAGGGTTCTAAGGATGGATGGCTGGGTAGCCCACCTCGCGTTCCAATTGTCTCCTAGCAACAAGACAGTTTAGATCTCCTGGATCTGTGGGGAGCTACCGAGGATGCTGAGTTGAAATGCACACCCCTGGGGATGGGTCCGAATGTGCTTTTGTGTCTATGGAGACCTTGGAATGAAGCGGTGGCACTGGGGCCCTAAAGGGTTCTCCTAAACAGAGGCTTTGACACAGCTCCAACGTGCAAGTTTCCCATGTGTAGATGAGATGTTTTCAGATGGGTGAAACAAGAAACAGCTATATGCTGCTTTTGAAATCCAGGCCTCTGAGGAGAGATGCCTGGAAACCAAAGCAATGGATCTGATTAGTGCCTAGGGGCCTGTTCTTTCCTTTTTACCTCTGAGGACATCTGTCTATGGGTCTGAGTGCAGGTAGGGGCTCATTTGGGCTCAGATTGCCCCTGTTTTTCCTGGGAAGCTACCACTATTGAGATATATCAGGGACTTTGGAGGTTTATCCTATTAGAAGGGTTGTGGCCATTGGAATGGGCACACACAATTCCCTTGGAGAGGGCAAGTACAGTCCTCAGGTTTGGCTCCAGGGGCCTGAGCCTGTAGGTTGTGTCGTCCAGCCCCTTTTGGACAGTTGTCTGAAAACACAAACTCGGCTTATGTTTCAGGTCATAGGTATGGCAGGACTGATCTACAGACCATGAGGAGAACTTTTCGGGATTTGAAAGAAGGGCGAGTGTGAGGCTCCTGCTCAAGTTTTTGTCTCGGGATATCGTGTCACTCATGGTCGTGGAATTTCTGGGTGACTTCATGGGAAATGGACGAGTCTTACTCTCTGGTGGTTTGGCCCCGTCCAAAGAGTTTGGGTTCATTCTGTGGGCTAAGTCCGTTTTATTTTGTTGTTGTTGTTGTTGTTGTTGTTGTTGTTTTCTTTTTTAACCTCAGGTGTCCCACCAAATGAGGGATTTCAGAGTAGAGCTTTAGGAGGGGCGACTGGACAATCAGAAATCTGGTTAAATTTGGGGCCTAGGGACATGTCAAGCCCATTATGACATCTAATGGTCCAGCCACTGAGAGGACTTACTAGAGGACAGGACTCATGCTGAGGGTCACAAGGCGTGTGTATGCCCTCGTCGCACTCAAGAATGGGCGGGGCCTCAGGGTTTCTCCTACACTGATCGTTGGACAACGTGCCAACCAAAAGGGTTCTTGCCATGGGTAAGGAGGAGTTCTGATTTCTGCATCAGACTCACCCCTGGGCAGTGATTGGAGATAAGGTCTCGGTTCTGAAGCCTGAAAACTGAGGTAGGGAAGAGATGATGACCTAAGGCCATGGCGGGTTTTATGTGCTCAGTGTGCGGTCAGCTTTCTGGGTGTTGGTCAGGAGGTCCCGGCTCAGGATGTGTTCGACAGTGCATTAGTGCCCAGGTTAGACTATATAATTTGGGTAAAGTCGAGTGCTGTGTAGGTTTACCCTCATTTATGGTGCCTGGGCAGCTCATGAGGCAATAATTTTTTTTTCTAGATGGCAGGCAGAGTGCTGCATTGTGGGTCCGGAATTGCCAAACTTGAGGGCTTTGGGGCCAGGAGTGTGAGGATGGAAGTCTGAGAGGACAAGCTAGACTTGGGTTTCAGGGCGAGGGCACGGCAGGTACCCCCTGCAGATCTGAACCAATATCTCATGCATCTGAATTCAGGGCGAGGATCAGACGTTGGCTCAGGTGGGAGTTTCTGAGCATGACGGCCGCTTCATGAAGGGAGCAGAATCTCGAGACCATTGAGGTTTTCCCACGTTGGGAGTTGTGGGATGCCCCCTTCCAGGATTCCTTCTTCCGGACAATTGAGACCTGTTGGACAGCTCCAGGACATCCCATATGGAATGACTCCAGAGCACCGTTCGTGGATGGATGCCTGGGAAGCCCGCCTCGCATTCCAATTGTCTCCTAGCAACAAAACAGTTTAGATCTGATGGCTCTGCGGGAGCAACCTCGGTGGCTGAGTTGAAATGGACTTTCCTGAGGATGTGTCCTAATGTGTTTTTGTGTCCATGAGTGCCTTGGAATGGGGCGGTGGCACCGGCAACCTGAAGTACTTTCCTAAGATTTGGACATGGCTCCCATGCACAGGTTTACTTGTGGAGACGAGATGAGTTCTGATGGGTGCCTCAGGAAAACCCCTATGCTCGTATTGGAATCAGGCTTTTGAGGACACATGCCTGTAACCCATAGCAATGGATCCTATTATGGCCTAGGGTCCTGTCTTTTTCAATCTTCTTCTCTGGGGACATCCATCTATGGTATGAGTGGAGGTCGATTATCAGCTGGTGTCAGACACCCCTTGTTTGTTCCGGGTGACCCACACTATTGGGATGGCCTAAGGGTCGTTGGAGGTTTCTCCTAATTTGTACGATTTTGGACCTTGGAATGGGCAGAATTCCCATGGATTGGTAGGCACAGTCCTAATGTGTGGCTCCAGGGGCCCAGCCTGGAGGGTGTGTGGCCCAAGACTTTGAGGACAGAAGTCTGAAAACACAAACTCAGCTTAGGTTTGGGGACGTAGGTATGGCAGGCCCGATCTACAAACCATGAGAAGAACTCTACAGGATATGAAGAAAGTGCGAGTCTGTGGCGATTGCTCAGGCTTTTGTCTCTGGATTTTGTATCAGTGATGGCCGTGGAATGTCGGGGAGGCCTCATGGGCCATGGACGAATCTTCCTCTCTGAGGATTTGGCCCGATTCCCAATTGCTTTTCATCAATCTGTGGGATGGGAGGACTCATTTCAGTTTTGTTAACTCAGGTGTCCCACCAAAAGAGGAATTCCAAAGCCAAGCCGTGGGGAAGACTGAAGGGACAATCCGAACTATGGTTAAAAATTGGGGCCTAGGGGCATGGCAAGCCCAATATGCTATCTCTTCATCCAGCCACTGAGTGGCCTTACTTGAGGACTGGGCTCAGCCTGAGGGTCACAATGTGTGTTTGTGACCAATGTGGCCCGCGAGCATGGGCGGGGCCTCATGGGACACACTGGTTTCAACGACACTGAACGTTGGACAACATGCCAACCACATGGTTTCTTGCCATGGGGAAGGAGTTCTGATTTCTGCATCACCTTCAACATGGACAGTGATTGGAGATAAGGTCTAGGTTCTGAAACCTGAAAACCGAGGTTGGGAAGAGATGACGACCTAAGGCCATGGCGGCTCGATGTGCTCAGTGTGCGGCCAGCTGTCTGGGAGGGGCCAGGGGGTCCAGGCTCAGGCTGTGTCAGAAAGGGCATTAGTGCCCTGGTCAGCCTATGTATTTGGGGTACAGCCAAGGTCGGTGCAGGTTGATCCTCATTTGGGGTTACTGGGTAGCCCCAGAGGACAATGTTTTTTATCTGGAGGGCAGGCAGAGTGCTGCATTGTAGTTCTGGATTGCCAAACTGGAGGCCTTGTGGGCCAGTAGTCTGACGACAAAAGTCTGAGAACACAAGCTAGGTTTAGGTTTCTGGGTGAGGCCATGGCAGGCACAATCTACAGACCTGAATCGAGATCTCGTGCATCTGAAGTCAGGGCGAGGATCAGACGATCGCTCAGGTTGGAGTTTCTGTCCCTGATGGCCCCTTCATGAATGGGGCGGCATCACGAGGCCATGGGGGTTTTCCCATGATGGGAGTTGTGAGAAGCTCCAAACTGCAGAGAGTCTTCGGCAGGACAATTGAGACCTGTTGTTTGGCTCCAGGCCAATGATTCTGAGCAGGGTTCTAAGGATGGATGGCTGGGTAGCCCACCTCGCGTTCCAATTGTCTCCTAGCAACAAGACAGTTTAGATCTCCTGGATCTGTGGGGAGCTACCGAGGATGCTGAGTTGAAATGCACACCCCTGGGGATGGGTCCGAATGTGCTTTTGTGTCTATGGAGACCTTGGAATGAAGCGGTGGCACTGGGGCCCTAAAGGGTTCTCCTAAACAGAGGCTTTGACACAGCTCCAACGTGCAAGTTTCCCATGTGTAGATGAGATGTTTTCTGATGGGTGAAACAAGAAACAGCTATATGCTGCTTTTGAAATCCAGGCCTCTGAGGAGAGATGCCTGGAAACCAAAGCAATGGATCTGATTAGTGCCTAGGGGCCTGTTCTTTCCTTTTTACCTCTGAGGACATCTGTCTATGGGTCTGAGTGCAGGTAGGGGCTCATTTGGGCTCAGATTGCCCCTGTTTTTCCTGGGAAGCTACCACTATTGAGATATATCAGGGACTTTGGAGGTTTATCCTATTAGAAGGGTTGTGGCCATTGGAATGGGCACACACAATTCCCTTGGAGAGGGCAAGTACAGTCCTCAGGTTTGGCTCCAGGGGCCTGAGCCTGTAGGTTGTGTCGTCCAGCCCCTTTTGGACAGTTGTCTGAAAACACAAACTCGGCTTATGTTTCAGGTCATAGGTATGGCAGGACTGATCTACAGACCATGAGGAGAACTTTTCGGGATTTGAAAGAAGGGCGAGTGTGAGGCTCCTGCTCAAGTTTTTGTCTCGGGATATCGTGTCACTCATGGTCGTGGAATTTCTGGGTGACTTCATGGGAAATGGACGAGTCTTACTCTCTGGTGGTTTGGCCCCGTCCAAAGAGTTTGGGTTCATTCTGTGGGCTAAGTCCGTTTTATTTTGTTGTTGTTGTTGTTGTTGTTGTTGTTGTTTTCTTTTTTAACCTCAGGTGTCCCACCAAATGAGGGATTTCAGAGTAGAGCTTTAGGAGGGGCGACTGGACAATCAGAAATCTGGTTAAATTTGGGGCCTAGGGACATGTCAAGCCCATTATGACATCTAATGGTCCAGCCACTGAGAGGACTTACTAGAGGACAGGACTCATGCTGAGGGTCACAGTGCGTGTGTATGCCCTCGTCGCACTCAAGAATGGGCGGGGCCTCAGGGTTTCTCCTACACTGATCGTTGGACAACGTGCCAACCACAAGGGTTCTTGCCATGGGTAAGGAGGAGTTCTGATTTCTGCATCAGACTCACCCCTGGGCAGTGATTGGAGATAAGGTCTCGGTTCTGAAGCCTGAAAACTGAGGTAGGGAAGAGATGATGACCTAAGGCCATGGCGGGTTTTATGTGCTCAGTGTGCGGTCAGCTTTCTGGGTGTTGGTCAGGAGGTCCGGGCTCAGGATGTGTTCGACAGTGCATTAGTGCCCAGGTTAGACTATATAATTTGGGTAAAGTCGAGTGCTGTGTAGGTTTACCCTCATTTATGGTGCCTGGGCAGCTCATGAGGCAATAATTTTTTTTTCTAGATGGCAGGCAGAGTGCTGCATTGTGGGTCCGGAATTGCCAAACTTGAGGGCTTTGGGGCCAGGAGTGTGAGGATGGAAGTCTGAGAGGACAAGCTAGACTTGGGTTTCAGGGCGAGGGCACGGCAGGTACCCCCTGCAGATCTGAACCAATATCTCATGCATCTGAAGTCAGGGCGAGGATCAGACGTTGGCTCAGGTGGGAGTTTCTGAGCATGACGGCCGCTTCATGAAGGGAGAAGAATCTCGAGACCATTGAGGTTTTCCCACGTTGGGAGTTGTGGGATGCCCCCTTCCAGGATTCCTTCTTCCGGACAATTGAGACCTGTTGGACAGCTCCAGAACATCCCATATGGAATGACTCCAGAGCACCGTTCGTGGATGGATGCCTGGGAAGCCCGCCTCGCATTCCAATTGTCTCCTAGCAACAAAACAGTTTAGATCTGATGGCTCTGCGGGAGCAACCTCGGTGGCTGAGTTGAAATGGACTTTCCTGAGGATGTGTCCTAATGTGTTTTTGTGTCCATGAGGGCCTTGGAATGGGGCGGTGGCACCGGCAACCTGAAGTACTTTCCTAAGATTTGGACATGGCTCCCATGCACAGGTTTACTTGTGGAGACGAGATGAGTTCTGATGGGTGCCTCAGGAAAACCCCTATGCTCGTATTGGAATCAGGCTTTTGAGGACACATGCCTGTAACCCATAGCAATGGATCCTATTATGGCCTAGGGTCCTGTCTGGTTCAATCTTCTTCTCTGGGGACATCCATCTATGGTATCAGTGGAGGTCGATTATCAGCTGGTGTCAGACACCCCTTGTTTGTTCCGGGTGACCCACACTATTGGGATGGCCTAAGGGTCGTTGGAGTTTTCTCCTAATTTGTACGATTTTGGACCATGGAATGGGCAGAATTCCCATGGATTGGTAGGCACAGTCCTAATGTGTGGCTCCAGGGGCCCAGCCTGGAGGGTGTGTGGCCCAAGACTTTGAGGACAGAAATCTGAAAACACAAACTCAGCTTAGGTTTGGGGACGTAGGTATGGCAGGCCCGATCTACAAACCATGAGAAGAACTCTACAGGATATGAAGAAAGTGCGAGTCTGTGGCGATTACTCAGGCTTTTGTCTCTGGATTTTGTATCAGTGATGGCGGTGGAATGTCGGGGAGGCCTCATGGGCCATGGACGAATCTTCCTCTCTGAGGATTTGGCCCGATTCCCAATTGCTTTTCATCAATCTGTGGGATGGGAGGACTCATTTCAGTTTTGTTAACTCAGGTGTCCCACCAAAAGAGGAATTCCAAAGCCAAGCCGTGGGGAAGACTGAAGGGACAATCCGAACTATGGTTAAAAATTGGGGCCTAGGGGCATGGCAAGCCCAATATGCTATCTCTTCATCCAGCCACTGAGTGGCCTTACTTGAGGACTGGGCTCAGCCTGAGGGTCACAATGTGTGTTTGTGACCAATGTGGCCCGCGAGCATGGGCGGGGCCTCATGGGACACACTGGTTTCAACGACACTGAACGTTGGACAACATGCCAACCACAAGGTTTCTTGCCATGGGGAAGGAGTTCTGATTTCTGCATCACCTTCAACATGGACAGTGATTGGAGATAAGGTCTAGGTTCTGAAACCTGAAAACCGAGGTTGGGAAGAGATGACGACCTAAGGCCATGGCGGCTCGATGTGCTCAGTGTGCGGCCAGCTGTCTGGGAGGGGCCAGGGGGTCCAGGCTCAGGCTGTGTCAGAAAGGGCATTAGTGCCCTGGTCAGCCTATGTATTTGGGGTACAGCCAAGGTCGGTTCAGGTTGATCCTCATTTGGGGTTACTGGGTAGCCCCAGAGGACAATGTTTTTTTATCTGGAGGGCAGGCAGAGTGCTGCATTGTAGTTCTGGATTGCCAAACTGGAGGCCTTGTGGGCCAGTAGTCTGACGACAAAAGTCTGAGAACACAAGCTAGGCTTAGGTTTCTGGGTGAGGCCATGGCAGGCACAATCTACAGACCTGAATCGAGATCTCGTGCATCTGAAGTCAGGGCGAGGATCAGACGATCGCTCAGGTTGGAGTTTCTGTCCCTGATGGCCCCTTCATGAATGGGGGGGCATCACGAGGCCATGGGGGTTTTCCCATGATGGGAGTTGTGAGAAGCTCCAAACTGCAGAGAGTCTTCGGCAGGACAATTGAGACCTGTTGTTTGGCTCCAGGCCAATGATTCTGAGCAGGGTTCTAAGGATGGATGGCTGGGTAGCCCACCTCGCGTTCCAATTGTCTCCTAGCAACAAGACAGTTTAGATCTCCTGGATCTGTGGGGAGCTACCGAGGATGCTGAGTTGAAATGCACACCCCTGGGGATGGGTCCGAATGTGCTTTTGTGTCTATGGAGACCTTGGAATGAAGCGGTGGCACTGGGGCCCTAAAGGGTTCTCCTAAACAGAGGCTTTGACACAGCTCCAACGTGCAAGTTTCCCATGTGTAGATGAGATGTTTTCAGATGGGTGAAACAAGAAACAGCTATATGCTGCTTTTGAAATCCAGGCCTCTGAGGAGAGATGCCTGGAAACCAAAGCAATGGATCTGATTAGTGCCTAGGGGCCTGTTCTTTCCTTTTTACCTCTGAGGACATCTGTCTATGGGTCTGAGTGCAGGTAGGGGCTCATTTGGGCTCAGATTGCCCCTGTTTTTCCTGGGAAGCTACCACTATTGAGATATATCAGGGACTTTGGAGGTTTATCCTATTAGAAGGGTTGTGGCCATTGGAATGGGCACACACAATTCCCTTGGAGAGGGCAAGTACAGTCCTCAGGTTTGGCTCCAGGGGCCTGAGCCTGTAGGTTGTGTCGTCCAGCCCCTTTTGGACAGTTGTCTGAAAACACAAACTCGGCTTATGTTTCAGGTCATAGGTATGGCAGGACTGATCTACAGACCATGAGGAGAACTTTTCGGGATTTGAAAGAAGGGCGAGTGTGAGGCTCCTGCTCAAGTTTTTGTCTCGGGATATCGTGTCACTCATGGTCGTGGAATTTCTGGGTGACTTCATGGGAAATGGACGAGTCTTACTCTCTGGTGGTTTGGCCCCGTCCAAAGAGTTTGGGTTCATTCTGTGGGCTAAGTCCGTTTTATTTTGTTGTTGTTGTTGTTGTTGTTGTTGTTGTTTTCTTTTTTAACCTCAGGTGTCCCACCAAATGAGGGATTTCAGAGTAGAGCTTTAGGAGGGGCGACTGGACAATCAGAAATCTGGTTAAATTTGGGGCCTAGGGACATGTCAAGCCCATTATGACATCTAATGGTCCAGCCACTGAGAGGACTTACTAGAGGACAGGACTCATGCTGAGGGTCACAAGGCGTGTGTATGCCCTCGTCGCACTCAAGAATGGGCGGGGCCTCAGGGTTTCTCCTACACTGATCGTTGGACAACGTGCCAACCAAAAGGGTTCTTGCCATGGGTAAGGAGGAGTTCTGATTTCTGCATCAGACTCACCCCTGGGCAGTGATTGGAGATAAGGTCTCGGTTCTGAAGCCTGAAAACTGAGGTAGGGAAGAGATGATGACCTAAGGCCATGGCGGGTTTTATGTGCTCAGTGTGCGGTCAGCTTTCTGGGTGTTGGTCAGGAGGTCCCGGCTCAGGATGTGTTCGACAGTGCATTAGTGCCCAGGTTAGACTATATAATTTGGGTAAAGTCGAGTGCTGTGTAGGTTTACCCTCATTTATGGTGCCTGGGCAGCTCATGAGGCAATAATTTTTTTTTCTAGATGGCAGGCAGAGTGCTGCATTGTGGGTCCGGAATTGCCAAACTTGAGGGCTTTGGGGCCAGGAGTGTGAGGATGGAAGTCTGAGAGGACAAGCTAGACTTGGGTTTCAGGGCGAGGGCACGGCAGGTACCCCCTGCAGATCTGAACCAATATCTCATGCATCTGAATTCAGGGCGAGGATCAGACGTTGGCTCAGGTGGGAGTTTCTGAGCATGACGGCCGCTTCATGAAGGGAGCAGAATCTCGAGACCATTGAGGTTTTCCCACGTTGGGAGTTGTGGGATGCCCCCTTCCAGGATTCCTTCTTCCGGACAATTGAGACCTGTTGGACAGCTCCAGGACATCCCATATGGAATGACTCCAGAGCACCGTTCGTGGATGGATGCCTGGGAAGCCCGCCTCGCATTCCAATTGTCTCCTAGCAACAAAACAGTTTAGATCTGATGGCTCTGCGGGAGCAACCTCGGTGGCTGAGTTGAAATGGACTTTCCTGAGGATGTGTCCTAATGTGTTTTTGTGTCCATGAGTGCCTTGGAATGGGGCGGTGGCACCGGCAACCTGAAGTACTTTCCTAAGATTTGGACATGGCTCCCATGCACAGGTTTACTTGTGGAGACGAGATGAGTTCTGATGGGTGCCTCAGGAAAACCCCTATGCTCGTATTGGAATCAGGCTTTTGAGGACACATGCCTGTAACCCATAGCAATGGATCCTATTATGGCCTAGGGTCCTGTCTTTTTCAATCTTCTTCTCTGGGGACATCCATCTATGGTATGAGTGGAGGTCGATTATCAGCTGGTGTCAGACACCCCTTGTTTGTTCCGGGTGACCCACACTATTGGGATGGCCTAAGGGTCGTTGGAGGTTTCTCCTAATTTGTACGATTTTGGACCTTGGAATGGGCAGAATTCCCATGGATTGGTAGGCACAGTCCTAATGTGTGGCTCCAGGGGCCCAGCCTGGAGGGTGTGTGGCCCAAGACTTTGAGGACAGAAGTCTGAAAACACAAACTCAGCTTAGGTTTGGGGACGTAGGTATGGCAGGCCCGATCTACAAACCATGAGAAGAACTCTACAGGATATGAAGAAAGTGCGAGTCTGTGGCGATTGCTCAGGCTTTTGTCTCTGGATTTTGTATCAGTGATGGCCGTGGAATGTCGGGGAGGCCTCATGGGCCATGGACGAATCTTCCTCTCTGAGGATTTGGCCCGATTCCCAATTGCTTTTCATCAATCTGTGGGATGGGAGGACTCATTTCAGTTTTGTTAACTCAGGTGTCCCACCAAAAGAGGAATTCCAAAGCCAAGCCGTGGGGAAGACTGAAGGGACAATCCGAACTATGGTTAAAAATTGGGGCCTAGGGGCATGGCAAGCCCAATATGCTATCTCTTCATCCAGCCACTGAGTGGCCTTACTTGAGGACTGGGCTCAGCCTGAGGGTCACAATGTGTGTTTGTGACCAATGTGGCCCGCGAGCATGGGCGGGGCCTCATGGGACACACTGGTTTCAACGACACTGAACGTTGGACAACATGCCAACCACATGGTTTCTTGCCATGGGGAAGGAGTTCTGATTTCTGCATCACCTTCAACATGGACAGTGATTGGAGATAAGGTCTAGGTTCTGAAACCTGAAAACCGAGGTTGGGAAGAGATGACGACCTAAGGCCATGGCGGCTCGATGTGCTCAGTGTGCGGCCAGCTGTCTGGGAGGGGCCAGGGGGTCCAGGCTCAGGCTGTGTCAGAAAGGGCATTAGTGCCCTGGTCAGCCTATGTATTTGGGGTACAGCCAAGGTCGGTGCAGGTTGATCCTCATTTGGGGTTACTGGGTAGCCCCAGAGGACAATGTTTTTTATCTGGAGGGCAGGCAGAGTGCTGCATTGTAGTTCTGGATTGCCAAACTGGAGGCCTTGTGGGCCAGTAGTCTGACGACAAAAGTCTGAGAACACAAGCTAGGTTTAGGTTTCTGGGTGAGGCCATGGCAGGCACAATCTACAGACCTGAATCGAGATCTCGTGCATCTGAAGTCAGGGCGAGGATCAGACGATCGCTCAGGTTGGAGTTTCTGTCCCTGATGGCCCCTTCATGAATGGGGCGGCATCACGAGGCCATGGGGGTTTTCCCATGATGGGAGTTGTGAGAAGCTCCAAACTGCAGAGAGTCTTCGGCAGGACAATTGAGACCTGTTGTTTGGCTCCAGGCCAATGATTCTGAGCAGGGTTCTAAGGATGGATGGCTGGGTAGCCCACCTCGCGTTCCAATTGTCTCCTAGCAACAAGACAGTTTAGATCTCCTGGATCTGTGGGGAGCTACCGAGGATGCTGAGTTGAAATGCACACCCCTGGGGATGGGTCCGAATGTGCTTTTGTGTCTATGGAGACCTTGGAATGAAGCGGTGGCACTGGGGCCCTAAAGGGTTCTCCTAAACAGAGGCTTTGACACAGCTCCAACGTGCAAGTTTCCCATGTGTAGATGAGATGTTTTCTGATGGGTGAAACAAGAAACAGCTATATGCTGCTTTTGAAATCCAGGCCTCTGAGGAGAGATGCCTGGAAACCAAAGCAATGGATCTGATTAGTGCCTAGGGGCCTGTTCTTTCCTTTTTACCTCTGAGGACATCTGTCTATGGGTCTGAGTGCAGGTAGGGGCTCATTTGGGCTCAGATTGCCCCTGTTTTTCCTGGGAAGCTACCACTATTGAGATATATCAGGGACTTTGGAGGTTTATCCTATTAGAAGGGTTGTGGCCATTGGAATGGGCACACACAATTCCCTTGGAGAGGGCAAGTACAGTCCTCAGGTTTGGCTCCAGGGGCCTGAGCCTGTAGGCTGTGTCGTCCAGCCCTTTTTGGACAGTTGTCTGAAAACACAAACTCGGCTTATGTTTCAGGTCATAGGTATGGCAGGACTGATCTACAGACCATGAGGAGAACTTTTCGGGATTTGAAAGAAGGGCGAGTGTGAGGCTCCTGCTCAAGTTTTTGTCTCGGGATATCGTGTCACTCATGGTCGTGGAATTTCTGGGTGACTTCATGGGAAATGGACGAGTCTTACTCTCTGGTGGTTTGGCCCCTTCCAAAGAGTTTGGGTTCATTCTGTGGGCTGGAAGAAGTCCGTTTTATTTTGTTGTTGTTGTTGTTGTTGTTTTCTTTTTTAACCTCAGGTGTCCCACCAAATGAGGGATTTCATAGTAGAGCCCTACGAGGGGCGACTGGACAATCAGAAATCTGGTTAAAAATTGGGGCCTAGGGACATGTCAAGCCCATTATGACATCTAATGGTCCAGCCACTGAGAGGACTTACTAGAGGACAGGACTCATGCTGAGGGTCACAATGCGTGTGTATGCCCTCGTCGCACTCAAGAATGGGCGGGGCCTCAGGGTTTCTCCTACACTGATCGTTGGACAACATGCCAACCACAAGGGTTCTTGCCATGGGTAAGGAGGAGTTCTGATTTCTGCATCAGACTCACCCCTGGGCAGTGATTGGAGATAAGGTCTCGGTTCTGAAGCCTGAAAACTGAGGTAGGGAAGAGACGATGACCTAAGGCCATGGCGGGTTTTATGTGCTCAGTGTGCGGTCAGCTTTCTGGGTGTTGGTCAGGAGGTCCGGGCTCAGGATGTGTTCGACAGTGCATTAGTGCCCAGGTTACACTATATAATTTGGGTAAAGTCGAGTGCTGTGTAGGTTTACCCTCATTTAAGGTGCCTGGGCAGCTCATGAGGCAATCATTTTTTTTCTAGAGGGCAGGCAGAGTGCTGCATTGTGGGTCCGGAATTGCCAAACTTGAGGGCTTTGGGGCCAGGAGTGTGACGATGGAAGTCTGAGAAGACAAGCTAGACTTGGGTTTCAGGGCCAGGGCACGGCAGGTACCCCCTGCAGATCTGAAACAATATCTCATGCATCTGATGTCAGGGCGAGGATCAGACGTTGGCTCAGGTGGGAGTTTCTGAGCATGACGGCCGCTTCATGAAGGGAGCGGAATCTCGAGACCATTGAGGTTTTCCCACGTTGGGAGTTGTGGGATGCCCCCTTCCAGGATTCCTTCTTCCGGACAATTGAGACCTGTTGGACAGCTCCAGGACATCCCATATGGAATGACTCCAGAGCACCGTTCGTGGATGGATGCCTGGGAAGCCCGCCTCACATTCCCATTGTCTCCTAGCAACAAAACAGTTTAGATCTGATGGCTCTGCGGGAGCAACCTCGGTGGCTGAGTTGAAATGGACTTTCCTGAGGATGTGTCCTAATGTGTTTTTGTGTCCATGAGGGCCTTGGAATGGGGCGGTGGCACCGCCAACCTGAAGTACTTTAATAAGCTTTGGACATGGCTCCCATGCACAGGTTTACTTGTGGAGACGAGATGAGTTCTGATGGGTGCCTCAGGAAAACCCCTATGCTCGTATTGGAATCAGGCTTTTGAGGACACATGCCTGTAACCCATAGCAATGGATCCTATTATGGCCTAGGGTCCTGTCTAGTTCAATCTTCTTCTCTGGGGACATCCATCTATGGTATGAGTGGAGGTCGATTATCAGCTGGTGTCAGACACCCCTTGTTTGTTCCGGGTGACCCAAACTATTGGGATGGCCTAAGGGTCGTTGGAGGTTTCTCCTAATTTGTACGATTTTGGACCATGGAATGGGCAGAATTCCCATGGATTGGTAGGCACAGTCCTAATGTGTGGCTCCAGGGGCCCAGCCTGGAGGGTGTGTGGCCCAAGACTTTGAGGACAGAAGTCTGAAAACACAAACTCAGCTTAGGTTTGGGGACGTAGGTATGGCAGGCCCGATCTACAAACCATGAGAAGAACTCTACAGCATATGAAGAAAGTGCGAGTCTGTGGCGATTGCTCAGGCTTTTGTCTCTGGATTTTGTATCAGTGATGGCCGTGGAATGTCGGGGAGGCCTCATGGGCCATGGACGAATCTTCCTCTCTGAGGATTTGGCCCGATTCCCAATTGCTTTTCATCAATCTGTGGGATGGGAGGACTCATTTCAGTTTTGTTAACTCAGGTGTCCCACCAAAAGAGGAATTCCAAAGCCAAGCCGTGGGGAAGACTGAAGGGACAATCCGAACTATGGTTAAAAATTGGGGCCTAGGGGCATGGCAAGCCCAATATGCTATCTCTTCATCCAGCCACTGAGTGGCCTTACTTGAGGACTGGGCTCAGCCTGAGGGTCACAATGTGTGTTTGTGACCAATGTGGCCCGCGAGCATGGGCGGGGCCTCATGGGACACACTGGTTTCAACGACACTGAACGTTGGACAACATGCCAACCACAAGGTTTCTTGCCATGGGGAAGGAGTTCTGATTTCTGCATCACCTTCAACATGGACAGTGATTGGAGATAAGGTCTAGGTTCTGAAACCTGAAAACCGAGGTTGGGAAGAGATGACGACCTAAGGCCATGGCGGCTCGATGTGCTCAGTGTGCGGCCAGCTGTCTGGGAGGGGCCAGGGGGTCCAGGCTCAGGCTGTGTCAGAAAGGGCATTAGTGCCCTGGTCAGCCTATGTATTTGGGGTACAGCCAAGGTCGGTGCAGGTTGATCCTCATTTGGGGTTACTGGGTAGCCCCAGAGGACAATGTTTTTTATCTGGAGGGCAGGCAGAGTGCTGCATTGTAGTTCTGGATTGCCAAACTGGAGGCCTTGTGGGCCAGTAGTCTGACGACAAAAGTCTGAGAACACAAGCTAGGCTTAGGTTTCTGGGTGAGGCCATGGCAGGCACAATCTACAGACCTGAATCGAGATCTCGTGCATCTGAAGTCAGGGCGAGGATCAGACGATCGCTCAGGTTGGAGTTTCTGTCCCTGATGGCCCCTACATGAATGGGGGGGCATCACGAGGCCATGGGGGTTTTCCCATGATGGGAGTTGTGAGAAGCTCCAAACTGCAGAGAGTCTTCGGCAGGACAATTGAGACCTGTTGTTTGGCTCCAGGCCAATGATTCTGAGCAGGGTTCTAAGGATGGATGGCTGGGTAGCCCACCTCGCATTCCACTTGTCTCCTAGCAACAAGACAGTTTAGATCTCCTGGATCTGTGGGGAGCTACCGAGGATGCTGAGTTGAAATGCACACCCCTGGGGATGGGTCCGAATGTGCTTTTGTGTCTATGGAGACCTTGGAATGAAGCGGTGGCACTGGGGCCCTAAAGGGTTCTCCTAAACAGAGGCTTTGACACAGCTCCAACGTGCAAGTTTCCCATGTGTAGATGAGATGTTTTCTGATGGGTGAAACAAGAAACAGCTATATGCTGCTTTTGAAATCCAGGCCTCTGAGGAGAGATGCCTGGAAACCAAAGCAATGGATCTGATTAGTGCCTAGGGGCCTGTTCTTTCCTTTTTACCTCTGAGGACATCTGTCTATGGGTCTGAGTGCAGGTAGGGGCTCATTTGGGCTCAGATTGCCCCTGTTTTTCCTGGGAAGCTACCACTATTGAGATATATCAGGGACTTTGGAGGTTTATCCTATTAGAAGGGTTGTGGCCATTGGAATGGGCACACACAATTCCCTTGGAGAGGGCAAGTACAGTCCTCAGGTTTGGCTCCAGGGGCCTGAGCCTGGAGGTTGTGTCGTCCAGCCCTTTTTGGACAGTTGTCTGAAAACACAATCTCGGCTTATGTTTCAGGTCATAGGTATGGCAGGACTGATCTACAGACCATGAGGAGAACTTTTCGGGATTTGAAAGAAGGGCGAGTGTGAGGCTCCTGCTCAAGTTTTTGTCTCTGGATATCGTGTCACTCATGGTCGTGGAATTTCTGGGTGACTTCATGGGAAATGGACGAGTCTTACTCTCTGGTGGTTTGGCCCCGTCCAGAGTTTGGGTTCATTCTGTGGGCTGGAAGAAGTCCGTTTTATTTTGTTGTTGTTGTTGTTTTCTTTTTTAACCTCAGGTGTCCCACCAAATGAGGGATTTCATAGTAGAGCCCTAGGAGGGGCGACTGGACAATCAGAAATCTGGTTAAAAATTGGGGCCTAGGGACATGTCAAGCCCATTATGACATCTAATGGTCCAGCCACTGAGAGGACTTACTAGAGGACAGGACTCATGCTGAGGGTCACAATGCGTGTGTATGCCCTCGTCGCACTCAAGAATGGGCGGGGCCTCAGGGTTTCTCCTACACTGATCGTTGGACAACATGCCAACCACAAGGGTTCTTGCCATGGGTAAGGAGGAGTTCTGATTTCTGCATCAGACTCACCCCTGGGCAGTGATTGGAGATAAGGTCTCGGTTCTGAAGCCTGAAAACTGAGGTAGGGAAGAGATGATGACCTAAGGCCATGGCGGGTTTTATGTGCTCAGTGTGCGGTCAGCTTTCTGGGTGTTGGTCAGGAGGTCCGGGCTCAGGATGTGTTCGACAGTGCATTAGTGCCCAGGTTAGACTATATAATTTGGGTAAAGTCGAGTGCTGTGTAGGTTTACCCTCATTTAAGGTGCCTGGGCAGCTCATGAGGCAATAATTTTTTTTTTCTAGAGGGCAGGCAGAGTGCTGCATTGTGGGTCCGGAATTGCCAAACTTGAGGGCTTTGGGGCCAGGAGTGTGAGGATGGAAGTCTGAGAAGACAAGCTAGACTTGGGTTTCAGGGCGAGGGCACGGCAGGTACCCCCTGCAGATCTGAACCAATATCTCATGCATCTGAAGTCAGGGCGAGGATCAGACGTTGGCTCAGGTGGGAGTTTCTGAGCATGACGGCCGCTTCATGAAGGGAGCGGAATCTCGAGACCATTGAGGTTTTCCCACGTTGGGAGTTGTGGGATGCCCCCTTTAGGATTACTTCTTCCGGACAATTGAGACCTGTTGGACAGCTCCAGGACATCCCATATGGAATGACTCCAGAGCACCATTCGCGGATGGATGCCTGGGAAGCCCGACTCGCATTCCAATTGTCTCCTAGCAACAAGACAGTTTAGATCTGATGGCTCTGCGGGAGCAACCTCGGTGGCTGAGTTGAAATGGACTTTCCTGAGGATGTGTCCTAATGTGTTTTTGTGTCCATGAGGGCCTTGGAATGAGGCGGTGGCACCGGCAACCTGAAGTACTTTCCTAAGCTTTGGACATGGCTCCCATGCACAGGTTTAATTGTGGAGACGAGATGAGTTCTAATGGGTGCCTCAGGAAAACCCCTATGCTCGTATTGGAATCAGGCTTTTGAGGACACATGCCTGTAACCCATAGCAATGCATCCTATTATGGCCTAGGGTCCTGTCTGGTTCAATCTTCTTCTCTGGGGACATCCATCTATGGTATGAGTGGAGGTCGATTATCAGCTGGTGTCAGACACCCCTTGTTTCTTCCGGGTGACCCACACTATTGGGATGGCCTAAGGGTCGTTGGAGGTTTCTCCTAATTTGTACGATTTTGGACCATGGAATGGGCAAAATTCCCATGGATTGGTAGGCAAAGTCCTAATGTGTGGCTCCAGGGGCCCAGCCTGGAGGGTGTGTGGCCCAAGACTTTGAGGACAGAAGTCTGAAAACACAAACTCAGCTTAGGTTTGGGGACGTAGGTATGGCAGGCCCGATCTACAAACCATGAGAAGAACTCTACAGGATATGAAGAAAGTGCGAGTCTGTGGCGATTGCTCAGGCTTTTGTCTCTGGATTTTGTATCAGTGATGGCGGTGGAATGTCGGGGAGGCCCCATGGGCCATGGACGAATCTTCCTCTCTGAGGATTTGGCCCGATTCCCAATTGCTTTTCATCAATCTGTGGGATTGGAGGACTCATTTCAGTTTTGTTAACTCAGGTGTCCCACCAAAAGGGGAATTCCAAAGCCAAGCCGTGGGGAAGACTGAAGGGACAATCCGAACTATGGTTAAAAATTGGGGCCTAGGGGCATGGCAAGCCCAATATGCTATCTCTTCATCCAGCCACTGAGTGGCCTTACTTGAGGACTGGGCTCAGCCTGAGGGTCACAATGTGTGTTTGTGACCAATGTGGCCCGCGAGCATGGGCGGGGCCTCATGGGACACACTGGTTTCAACGACACTGAACGTTGGACAACATGCCAACCACAAGGTTTCTTGCCATGGGGAAGGAGTTCTGATTTCTGCATCACCTTCAACATGGACAGTGATTGGAGATAAGGTCTAGGTTCTGAAACCTGAAAACCGAGGTTGGGAAGAGATGACGACCTAAGGCCATGGCGGCTCGATGTGCTCAGTGTGCGGCCAGCTGTCTGGGAGGGGCCAGGGGGTCCAGGCTCAGGCTGTGTCAGAAAGGGCATTAGTGCCCTGGTCAGCCTATGTATTTGGGGTACAGCCAAGGTCGGTGCAGGTTGATCCTCATTTGGGGTTACTGGGTAGCCCCAGAGGACAATGTTTTTTATCTGGAGGGCAGGCAGAGTGCTGCATTGTAGTTCTGGATTGCCAAACTGGAGGCCTTGTGGGCCAGTAGTCTGATGACAAAAGTCTGAGAACACAAGCTAGGCTTAGGTTTCTGGGTGAGGCCATGGCAGGCACAATCTACAGACCTGAATCGAGATCTCGTGCATCTGAAGTCAGGGCGAGGATCAGACGATCGCTCAGGTTGGAGTTTCTGTCCCTGATGGCCCTTCATGAATGGGGGGGCATCACGAGGCCATGGGGGTTTTCCCATGATGGGAGTTGTGAGAAGCTCCAAACTGCAGAGAGTCTTCGGCAGGACAATTGAGACCTGTTGTTTGGCTCCAGGCCAATGATTCTGAGCAGGGTTCTAAGGATGATGGCTGGGTAGCCCACCTCGCGTTCCAATTGTCTCCTAGCAACAAGACAGTTTAGATCTCCTGGATCTGTGGGGAGCTACCGAGGATGCTGAGTTGAAATGCACACCCCTGGGGATGGGTCCGAATGTGCTTTTGTGTCTATGGAGACCTTGGAATGAAGCGGTGGCACTGGGGCCCTAAAGGGTTCTCCTAAACAGAGGCTTTGACACAGCTCCAACGTGCAAGTTTCCCATGTGTAGATGAGATGTTTTCTGATGGGTGAAACAAGAAACAGCTATATGCTGCTTTTGAAATCCAGGCCTCTGAGGAGAGATGCCTGGAAACCAAAGCAATGGATCTGATTAGTGCCTAGGGGCCTGTTCTTTCCTTTTTACCTCTGAGGACATCTGTCTATGGGTCTGAGTGCAGGTAGGGGCTCATTTGGGCTCAGATTGCCCCTGTTTTTCCTGGGAAGCTACCACTATTGAGATATATCAGGGACTTTGGAGGTTTATCCTATTAGAAGGGTTGTGGCCATTGGAATGGGCACACACAATTTCCTTGGAGAGGGCAAGTACAGTCCTCAGGTTTGGCTCCAGGGGCCTGAGCCTGTAGGTTGTGTCGTCCAGCCCTTTTTGGACAGTTGTCTGAAAACACAAACTCGGCTTATGTTTCAGGTCATAGGTATGGCAGGACTGATCTACAGACCATGAGGAGAACATTTAGGGATTTGAAAGAATGGCGAGTGTGAGGCTCCTGCTCAAGTTTTTGTCTCTGGATATCGTGTCACTCATGGTCGTGGAATTTCTGGGTGACTTCATGGGAAATGGACGAGTCTTACTCTCTGGTGGTTTGGCCCCGTCCAAAGAGTTTGGGTTCATTCTGTGGGCTGGAAGAAGTCCGTTTTATTTTGTTGTTGTTGTTGTTTTCTTTTTTAACCTCAGGTGTCCCACCAAATGAGGGATTTCAGAGAAGAGCCCTAGGAGGGCCGACTGGACAATCAGAAATCTGGTTAAAATTTGGGGACTAGGGACATGACAAGCCCATTATGACATCTTATGGTCCAGTCACTGAGAGGACTTACTAGAGGACAGGACTCATGCTGAGGGTCACAATGCGTGTGTATGCCCTCGTCGCACTCAAGAATGGGCGGGGCCTCAGGGTTTCTCCTACACTGATCGTTGGACAACGTGCCAACCACAAGGGTTCTTGCCATGGGTAAGGAGGAGTTCTGATTTCTGCATCAGACTCACCCCTGGGCAGTGATTGGAGATAAGGTCTCGGTTCTGAAGCCTGAAAACTGAGGTAGGGAAGAGATGATGACCTAAGGCCATGGCGGGTTTTATGTGCTCAGTGTGCGGTCAGCTTTCTGGGTGTTGGTCAGGAGGTCCGGGCTCAGGATGTGTTCGACAGTGCATTAGTGCCCAGGTTAGACTATATAATTTGGGTAAAGTCGAGTGCTGTGTAGGTTTACCCTCATTTAAGGTGCCTGGGCAGCTCATGAGGCAATCATTTTTTTTCTAGAGGGCAGGCAGAGTGCTGCATTGTGGGTCCGGAATTGCCAAACTTGAGGGCTTTGGGGCCAGGAGTGTGAGGATGGAAGTCTGAGAAGACAAGCTAGACTTGGGTTTCAGGGCGAGGGCACGGCAGGTACCCCCTGCAGATCTGAACCAATATCTCATGCATCTGAAGTCAGGGCGAGGATCAGACGTTGGCTCAGGTGGGAGTTTCTGAGCATGACGGCCGCTTCATGAAGGGAGCGGAATCTCGAGACCATTGAGGTTTTCCCACGTTGGGAGTTGTGGGATGCCCCCTTCCAGGATTCCTTCTTCCGGACAATTGAGACCTGTTGGACAGCTCCAGGACATCCCATATGGAATGACTCCAGAGCACCGTTCGTGGATGGATGCCTGGGAAGCCCGCCTCGCATTCCAATTGTCTCCTAGCAACAAAACAGTTTAGATCTGATGGCTCTGCGGGAGCAACCTCGGTGGCTGAGTTGAAATGGACTTTCCTGAGGATGTGTCCTAATGTGTTTTTGTGTCCATGAGGGCCTTGGAATGGGGCGGTGGCACCGCCAACCTGAAGTACTTTAATAAGCTTTGGACATGGCTCCCATGCACAGGTTTACTTGTGGAGACGAGATGAGTTCTGATGGGGGCCTCAGGAAAACACCTATGCTCGTATTGGAATCAGGCTTTTGAGGACACATGCCTGTAACCCATAGCAATGGATCCTATTATGGCCTAGGGTCCTGTCTGGTTCAATCTTCTTCTCTGGGGACATCCATCTATGGTATGAGTGGAGGTCGATTATCAGCTGGTGTCAGACACCCCTTGTTTGTTCCGGGTGACCCACACTATTGGGATGGCCTAAGGGTCGTTGGAGGTTTCTCCTAATTTGTACGATTTTGGACCATGGAATGGGCAGAATTCCCATGGATTGGTAGGCACAGTCCTAATGTGTGGCTCCAGGGGCCCAGCCTGGAGGGTGTGTGGCCCAAGACTTTGAGGACAGAAGTCTGAAAACACAAACTCAGCTTAGGTTTGGGGACGTAGGTATGGCAGGCCCGATCTACAAACCATGAGAAGAACTCTACAGGATATGAAGAAAGTGCGAGTCTGTGGCGATTGCTCAGGCTTTTGTCTCTGGATTTTGTATCAGTGATGGCCGTGGAATGTCGGGGAGGCCTCATGGGCCATGGACGAATCTTCCTCTCTGAGGATTTGGCCCGATTCCCAATTGCTTTTCATCAATCTGTGGGATGGGAGGACTCATTTCAGTTGTGTTAACTCAGGTGTCCCACCAAAAGAGGAATTCCAAAGCCAAGCCGTGGGGAAGACTGAAGGGACAATCCGAACTATGGTTAAAAATTGGGGCCTAGGGGCATGGCAAGCCCAATATGCTATCTCTTCATCCAGCCACTGAGTGGCCTTACTTGAGGACTGGGCTCAGCCTGAGGGTCACAATGTGTGTTTGTGACCAATGTGGCCCGTGAGCATGGGCGGGGCCTCATGGGACACACTGGTTTCAACGACACTGAACGTTGGACAACATGCCAACCACAAGGTTTCTTGCCATGGGTAAGGAGTTCTGATTTCTGCATCACCTTCAACATGGACAGTGATTGGAGATAAGGTCTAGGTTCTGAAACCTGAAAACCGAGGTTGGGAAGAGATGACGACCTAAGGCCATGGCGGCTCGATGTGCTCAGTGTGCGGCCAGCTGTCTGGGAGGGGCCAGGGGGTCCAGGCTCAGGCTGTGTCAGAAAGGGCATTAGTGCCCTGGTCAGCCTATGTATTTGGGGTACAGCCAAGGTCGGTGCAGGTTGATCCTCATTTGGGGTTACTGGGTAGCCCCAGAGGACAATATTTTTTATCTGGAGGGCAGGCAGAGTGCTGCATTGTAGTTCTGGATTGCCAAACTGGAGGCCTTGTGGGCCAGTAGTCTGACGACAAAAGTCTGAGAACACAAGCTAGGCTTAGGTTTCTGGGTGAGGCCATGGCAGGCACAATCTACAGACCTGAATCGAGATCTCGTGCATCTGAAGTCAGGGCGAGGATCAGACGATCGCTCAGGTTGGAGTTTCTGTCCCTGATGGCCCCTACATGAATGGGGGGGCATCACGAGGCCATGGGGGTTTTCCCATGATGGGAGTTGTGAGAAGCTCCAAACTGCAGAGAGTCTTCGGCAGGACAATTGAGACCTGTTGTTTGGCTCCAGGCCAATGATTCTGAGCAGGGTTCTAAGGATGGATGGCTGGGTAGCCCACCTCGCGTTCCAATTGTCTCCTAGCAACAAGACAGTTTAGATCTCCTGGATCTGTGGGGAGCTACCGAGGATGCTGAGTTGAAATGCACACCCCTGGGGATGGGTCCGAATGTGCTTTTGTGTCTATGGAGACCTTGGAATGAAGCGGTGGCACTGGGGCCCTAAAGGGTTCTCCTAAACAGAGGCTTTGACACAGCTCCAACGTGCAAGTTTCCCATGTGTAGATGAGATGTTTTCTGATGGGTGAAACAAGAAACAGCTATATGCTGCTTTTGAAATCCAGGCCTCTGAGGAGAGATGCCTGGAAACCAAAGCAATGGATCTGATTAGTGCCTAGGGGCCTGTTCTTTCCTTTTTACCTCTGAGGACATCTGTCTATGGGTCTGAGTGCAGGTAGGGGCTCATTTGGGCTCAGATTGCCCCTGTTTTTCCTGGGAAGCTACCACTATTGAGATATATCAGGGACTTTGGAGGTTTATCCTATTAGAAGGGTTGTGGCCATTGGAATGGGCACACACAATTCCCTTGGAGAGGGCAAGTACAGTCCGCAGGTTTGGCTCCAGCGGCCTGAGCTTGTAGGTTGTGTCGTCCAGCCCCTTTTGGACAGTTGTCTGAAAACACAAACTCGGCTTATGTTTCAGGTCATAGGTATGGCAGGACTGATCTACAGACCATGAGGAGAACTTTTCGGGATTTGAAAGAAGGGCGAGTGTGAGGCTCCTGCTCAAGTTTTTGTCTCGGGATATCGTGTCACTCATGGTCGTGGAATTTCTGGGTGACTTCATGGGAAATGGACGAGTCTTACTCTCTGGTGGTTTGGCCCCGTCCAGAGTTTGGGTTCATTCTGTGGGCTGGAAGAAGTCCGTTTTATTTTGTTGTTGTTGTTGTTGTTGTTTTCTTTTTTAACCTCAGGTGTCCCACCAAATGAGGGATTTCATAGTAGAGCCCTAGGAGGGGCGACTGGACAATCAGAAATCTGGTTAAAAATTGGGGCCTAGGGACATGTCAAGCCCATTATGACATCTAATGGTCCAGCCACTGAGAGGACTTACTAGAGGACAGGACTCATGCTGAGGGTCACAATGCGTGTGTATGCCCTGGTCGCACTCAAGAATGGGCGGGGCCTCAGGGTTTCTCCTACACTGATCGTTGGACAACGTGCCAACCACAAGGGTTCTTGCCATGGGTAAGGAGGAGTTCTGATTTCTGCATCAGACTCACCCCTGGGCAGTGATTGGAGATAAGGTCTCGGTTCTGAAGCCTGAAAACTGAGGTAGGGAAGAGATGATGACCTAAGGCCATGGCGGGTTTTATGTGCTCAGTGTGCGGTCAGCTTTCTGGGTGTTGGTCAGGAGGTCCGGGCTCAGGATGTGTTCGACAGTGCATTAGTGCCCAGGTTAGACTATATAATTTGGGTAAAGTCGAGTGCTGTGTAGGTTTACCCTCATTTAAGGTGCCTGGGCAGCTCATGAGGCAATCATTTTTTTTTTCTAGAGGGCAGGCAGAGTGCTGCATTGTGGGTCCGGAATTGCCAAACTTGAGGGCTTTGGGGCCAGGAGTGTGAGGATGGAAGTCTGAGAAGACAAGCTAGACTTGGGTTTCAGGGCGAGGGCACGGCAGGTACCCCCTGCAGATCTGAAACAATATCTCATGCATCTGAAGTCAGGGCGAGGATCAGACGTTGGCTCAGGTGGGAGATTCTGAGCATGACGGCCGCTTCATGAAGGGAGCGGAATCTCGAGACCATTGAGGTTTTCCCACGTTGGGAGTTGTGGGATGCCCCCTTTAGGATTACTTCTTCCGGACAATTGAGACCTGTTGGACAGCTCCAGGACATCCCATATGGAATGACTCCAGAGCACCATTCGCGGATGGATGCCTGGGAAGCCCGCCTCGCATTCCTATTGTCTCCTAGCAACAAGACAGTTTAGATCTGATGGCTCTGCCGGAGCAACCGGGGTGGCTGAGTTGAAATGGACTTTCCTGAGGATGGGTCCTAATGTGTTTTTGTGTCCATGAGGGCCTTGGAATGAGGCGGTGGCACCGGCAACCTGAAGTACTTTCCTAAGCTTTGGACATGGCTCCCATTTACAGGTTTACTTGTGGAGACGAGATGAGTTCTAATGGGTGCCTCAGGAAAACCCCTATGCTCGTATTGGAATCAGGCTTTTGAGGACACATGCCTGTAACCCATAGCAATGGATCCTATTATGGCCTAGGGTCCTGTCTGGTTCAATCTTCTTCTCTGGGGACATCCATCTATGGTATGAGTGGAGGTCGATTATCATCTGGTGTCAGACACCCCTTGTTTGTTCCGGGTGACCCACACTATTGGGATGGCCTAAGGGTCGTTGGAGGTTTCTCCTAATTTGTACGATTTTGGACCATGGAATGGGCAGAATTCCCATGGATTGGTAGGCACAGTCCTAATGTGTGGCTCCAGGGGCCCAGCCTGGAGGGTGTGTGGCCCAAGACTTTGAGGACAGAAGTCTGAAAACACAAACTCAGCTTAGGTTTGGGGACGTAGGTATGGCAGGCCCGATCTACAAACCATGAGAAGAACTCTACAGGATATGAAGAAAGTGCGAGTCTGTGGCGATTGCTCAGGCTTTTGTCTCTGGATTTTGTATCAGTGATGGCCGTGGAATGTCGGGGAGGCCTCATGGGCCATGGACGAATCTTCCTCTCTGAGGATTTGGCCCGATTCCCAATTGCTTTTCATCAATCTGTGGGATGGGAGGACTCATTTCAGTTTTGTTAACTCAGGTGTCCCACCAAAAGGGGAATTCCAAAGCCAAGCCGTGGGGAAGCCTGAAGGGACAATCCGAACTATGGTTAAAAATTGGGGCCTAGGGGCATGGCAAGCCCAATATGCTATCTCTTCATCCAGCCACTGAGTGGCCTTACTTGAGGACTGGGCTCAGCCTGAGGGTCACAATGTGTGTTTGTGACCAATGTGGCCCGCGAGCATGGGCGGGGCCTCATGGGACACACTGGTTTCAACGACACTGAACGTTGGACAACATGCCAACCACAAGGTTTCTTGCCATGGGGAAGGAGTTCTGATTTCTGCATCACCTTCAACATGGACAGTGATTGGAGATAAGGTCTAGGTTCTGAAACCTGTAAACCGAGGTTGGGAAGAGATGACGACCTAAGGCCATGGCGGCTCGATGTGCTCAGTGTGCGGCCAGCTGTCTGGGAGGGGCCAGGGGGTCCAGGCTCAGGCTGTGTCAGAAAGGGCATTAGTGCCCTGGTCAGCCTATGTATTTGGGGTACAGCCAAGGTCGGTGCAGGTTGATCCTCATTTGGGGTTACTGGGTAGCCCCAGAGGACAATGTTTTTTATCTGGAGGGCAGGCAGAGTGCTGCATTGTAGTTCTGGATTGCCAAACTGGAGGGCTTGTGGGTCAGTAGTCTGACGACAAAAGTCTGAGAACACAAGCTAGGCTTAGGTTTCTGGGTGAGGCCATGGCAGGCACAATCTACAGACCTGAATCGAGATCTCGTGCATCTGAAGTCAGGGCGAGGATCAGACGATCGCTCAGGTTGGAGTTTCTGTCCCTGATGGCCCCTTCATGAATGGGGGGGCATCACGAGGCCATGGGGGTTTTCCCATGATGGGAGTTGTGAGAAGCTCCAAACTGCAGAGAGTCTTCGGCAGGACAATTGAGACCTGTTGTTTGGCTCCAGGCCAATGATTCTGAGCAGGGTTCTAAGGATGGATGGCTGGGTAGCCCACCTCGCATTCCAATTGTCTCCTAGCAACAAGACAGTTTAGATCTCCTGGATCTGTGGGGAACTACCGAGGATGCTGAGTTGAAATGCACACCCCTGGGGATGGGTCCGAATGTGCTTTTGTGTCTATGGAGACCTTGGAATGAAGCGGTGGCACTGGGGCCCTAAAGGGTTCTCCTAAACAGAGGCTTTGACACAGCTCCAACGTGCAAGTTTCCCATGTGTAGATGAGATGTTTTCTGATGGGTGAAACAAGAAACAGCTATATGCTGCTTTTGAAATCCAGGCCTCTGAGGAGAGATGCCTGGAAACCAAAGCAATGGATCTGATTAGTGCCTAGGGGCCTGTTCTTTCCTTTTTACCTCTGAGGACATCTGTCTATGGGTCTGAGTGCAGGTAGGGGATCATTTGGGCTCAGATTGCCCCTGTTTTTCCTGGAAAGCTACCACTATTGAGATATATCAGGGACTTTGGAGGTTTATCCTATTAGAAGGGTTGTGGCCATTGGAATGGGCACACACAATTCCCTTGGAGAGGGCAAGTACAGTCCTCAGGTTTGGCTCCAGGGGCCTGAGCCTGTAGGTTGTGTCGTCCAGCCCTTTTTGGACAGTTGTCTGAAAACACAAACTCGGCTTATGTTTCAGGTCATAGGTATGGCAGGACTGATCTACAGACCATGAGGAGAACTTTTCGGGATTTGAAAGAAGGGCGAGTGTGAGGCTCCTGCTCAAGTTTTTGTCTCGGGATATCGTGTCACTCATGGTCGTGGAATTTCTGGGTGACTTCATGGGAAATGGACGATTCTTACTCTCTGGTGGTTTGGCCCCGTCCAAAGAGTTTGGGTTCATTCTGTGGGCTGGAAGAAGTCCGTTTTATTTTGTTGTTGTTGTTGTTTTCTTTTTTAACCTCAGGTGTCCCACCAAATGAGGGATTTCATAGTAGAGCCCTAGGAGGGGCGACTGGACAATCAGAAATCTGGTTAAAAATTGGGGCCTAGGGACATGTCAAGCCCATTATGACATCTAATGGTCCAGCCACTGAGAGGACTTACTAGAGGACAGGACTCATGCTGAGGGTCACAATGCGTGTGTATGCCCTCGTCGCACTCAAGAATGGGCGGGGCCTCAGGGTTTCTCCTACACTGATCGTTGGACAACGTGCCAACCACAAGGGTTCTTGCCATGGGTAAGGAGGAGTTCTGATTTCTGCATCAGACTCACCCCTGGGCAGTGATTGGAGATAAGGTCTCGGTTCTGAAGCCTGAAAACTGAGGTAGGGAAGAGATGATGACCTAAGGCCATGGCGGGTTTTATGTGCTCAGTGTGCGGTCAGCTTTCTGGGTGTTGGTCAGGAGGTCCGGGCTCAGGATGTGTTCGACAGTGCATTAGTGCCCAGGTTAGACTATATAATTTGGGTAAAGTCGAGTGCTGTGTAGGTTTACCCTCATTTAAGGTGCCTGGGCAGCTCATGAGGCAATCATTTTTTTTTTCTAGAGGGCAGGCAGAGTGCTGCATTGTGGGTCCGGAATTGCCAAACTTGAGGGCTTTGGGGCCAGGAGTGTGAGGATGGAAGTCTGAGAAGACAAGCTAGACTTGGGTTTCAGGGCGAGGGCACGGCAGGTACCCCCTGCAGATCTGAACCAATATCTCATGCATCTGAAGTCAGGGCGAGGATCAGACGTTGGCTCAGGTGGGAGTTTCTGAGCATGACGGCCGCTTCATGAAGGGAGCGGAATCTCGAGACCATTGAGGTTTTCCCACGTTGGGAGTTGTGGGATGCCCCCTTTAGGATTCCTTCTTCCGGACAATTGAGACCTGTTGGACAGCTCCAGGACATCCCATATGGAATGACTCCAGAGCACCGTTCGCGGATGGATGCCTGGGAAGCCCGCCTCGCATTCCAATTGTCTCCTAGCAACAAGACAGTTTAGATCTGATGGCTCTGCGGGAGCAACCTCGGTGGCTGAGTTGAAATGGACTTTCCTGAGGATGTGTCCTAATGTGTTTTTGTGTCCATGAGGGCCTTGGAATGGGGCGGTGGCACCGGCAACCTGAAGTACTTTCCTAAGCTTTGGACATGGCTCCCATGCACAGGTTTACTTGTGGAGACGAGATGAGTTCTGATGGGTGCCTCAGGAAAACCCCTATGCTCGTATTGGAATCAGGCTTTTGAGGACACATGCCTGTAACCCATAGCAATGGATCCTATTATGGCCTAGGGTCCTGTCTGGTTCAATCTTCTTCTCTGGGGACATCCATCTATGGTATGAGTGGAGGTCGATTATCAGCTGGTGTCAGACACCCCTTGTTTGTTCCGGGTGACCCACACTATTGGGATGGCCTAAGGGTCGTTGGAGGTTTCTCCTAATTTGTACGATTTTGGACCATGGAATGGGCAGAATTCCCATGGATTGGTAGGCACAGTCCTAATGTGTGGCTCCAGGGGCCCAGCCTGGAGGATGTGTGGCCCAAGACTTTGAGGACAGAAGTCTGAAAACACAAACTCAGCTTAGGTTTGGGGACGTAGGTATGGCAGGCCCGATCTACAAACCATGAGAAGAACTCTACAGGATATGAAGAAAGTGCGAGTCTGTGGCGATTGCTCAGGCTTTTGTCTCTGGATTTTGTATCAGTGATGGCCGTGGAATGTCGAGAAGGCCTCATGGGCCATGGACGAATCTTCCTCTCTGAGGATTTGGCCCGATTCCCAATTGCTTTTCGTCAATCTGTGGAATGGGAGGACTCATTTCAGTTTTGTTACCTCAGGTGTCCCACCAAAAGAGGAATTCCAAAGCAAAGCCGTGGGGAAGACTGAAGGGACAATCCGAACTATGGTTAAAAATTGGGGCCTAGGGGCATGGCAAGCCCAATATGCTATCTCTTCATCCAGCCACTGAGTGGCCTTACTTGAGGACTGGGCTCAGCCTGAGGGTCACAATGTGTGTTTGTGACCAATGTGGCCAGTGAGCATGGGCGGGGCCTCATGGGCCACACTGGTTTCAACGACACTGAACGTTGGACAACATGCCAACCACAAGGTTTCTTGCCATGGGGAAGGAGTTCTGATTTCTGCATCACCTTCAACATGGACAGTGATTGGAGAAAAGGTCTAGGTTCTGAAACCTGAAAACCGAGGTTGGGAAGAGATGACGACCTAAGGCCATGGCGGCTCGATGTGCTCAGTGTGCGGCCAGCTGTCTGGGAGGGGCCTGGGGGTCCAGGCTCAGGCTGTGTCAGAAAGGGCATTAGTGCCCTGGTCAGCCTATGTATTTGGGGTACAGCCAAGGTCGGTGCAGGTTGATCCTCATTTGGGGTTACTGGGTAGCCCCAGAGGACAATGTTTTTTATCTGGAGGGCAGGCAGAGTGCTGCATTGTAGTTCTGGATTGCCAAACTGGAGGCCTTGTGGGCCAGTAGTCTGACGACAAAAGTCTGAGAACACAAGCTAGGCTTAGGTTTCTGGGTGAGGCCATGGCAGGCACAATCTACAGACCTGAATCGAGATCTCGTGCATCTGAAGTCAGGGCGAGGATCAGACGATCGCTCAGGTTGGAGTTTCTGTCCCTGATGGCCCCTTCATGAATGGGGGGGCATCACGAGGCCATGGGGGTTTTCCCATGATGGGAGTTGTGAGAAGCTCCAAACTGCAGAGTGTCTTCGGCAGGACAATTGAGACCTGTTGTTTGGCTCCAGGCCAATGATTCTGAGCAGGGTTCTAAGGATGGATGGCTGGGTAGCCCACCTCGCATTCCAATTGTCTCCTAGCAACAAGACAGTTTAGATCTCCTGGATCTGTGGGGAGCTACCGAGGATGCTGAGTTGAAATGCACACCCCTGAGGATGGGTCCGAATGTGCTTTTGTGTCTATGGAGACCTTGGAATGAAGCGGTGGCACTGGGGCCCTAAAGGGTTCTCCTAAACAGAGGCTTTGACACAGCTCCAACGTGCAAGTTTCCCATGTGTAGATGAGATGTTTTCTGATGGGTGAAACAAGAAACAGTTATATGCTGCTTTTGAAATCCAGGCCTCTGAGGAGAGATGCCTGGAAACCAAAGCAATGGATCTGATTAGTGCCTAGGGGCCTGTTCTTTCCTTTTTACCTCTGAGGACATCTGTCTATGGGTCTGAGTGCAGGTAGGGGCTCATTTGGGCTCAGATTGCCCCTGTTTTTCCTGGGAAGCTACCACTATTGAGATATATCAGGGACTTTGGAGGTTTATCCTATTAGAAGGGTTGTGGCCATTGGAATGGGCACACACAATTCCCTTGGAGAGGGCAAGTACAGTCCTCAGGTTTGGCTCCAGGGGACTGAGCCTGTAGGTTGTGTCGTCCAGCCCCTTTTGGACAGTTGTCTGAAAACACAAACTCGGCTTATGTTTCAGGTCATAGGTATGGCAGGACTGATCTACAGACCATGGGGAGAACTTTTCGGGATTTGAAAGAAGGGCGAGTGTGAGGCTCCTGCTCAAGTTTTTGTCTCGGGATATCGTGTCACTCATGGTCGTGGAATTTCTGGGTGACTTCATGGGAAATGGACGAGTCTTACTCTCTGGTGGTTTGGCCCCGTCCAAAGAGTTTGGGTTCATTCTGTGGGCTGGAAGAAGTCCGTTTTATTTTGTTGTTGTTGTTGTTGTTGTTGTTTTCTTTTTTAACCTCAGGTGTCCCACCAAATGAGGGATTTCAGAGTAGAGCCCTAGGAGGGGCGACTGGACAATCAGAAATCTGGTTAAAAATTGGGGCCTAGGGACATGTCAAGCCCATTATGACATCTAAAGGTCAAGCCACTGAGAGGACTTACTAGAGGACAGGACTCATGCTGAGGGTCACAATGCGTGTGTATGCCCTCGTCGCACTCAAGAATGGGCGGGGCCTCAGGGTTTCTCCTACACTGATCGTTGGACAACGTGCCAACCACAAGGGTTCTTGCCATGGGTAAGGAGGAGTTCTGATTTCTGCATCAGACTCACCCCTGGGCAGTGATTGGAGATAAGGTCTCGGTTCTGAAGCCTGAAAACTGAGGTAGGGAAGAGATGATGACCTAAGGCCATGGCGGGTTTTATGTGCTCAGTGTGCGGTCAGCTTTCTGGGTGTTGGTCAGGAGGTCCGGGCTCAGGATGTGTTCGACAGTGCATTAGTGCCCAGGTTAGACTATATAATTTGGGTAAAGTCGAGTGCTGTGTAGGTTTACCCTCATTTAAGGTGCCTGGGCAGCTCATGAGGCAATCATTTTTTTTCTAGAGGGCAGGCAGAGTGCTGCATTGTGGGTCCGGAATTGCCAAACTTGAGGGCTTTGGGGCCAGGAGTGTGAGGATGGAAGTCTGAGAAGACAAGCTAGACTTGGGTTTCAGGGCGAGGGCACGGCAGGTACCCCCTGCAGATCTGAACCAATATCTCATGCATCTGAAGTCAGGGCGAGGATCAGACGTTGGCTCAGGTGGGAGTTTCTGAGCATGACGGCCGCTTCATGAAGGGAGCGGAATCTCGAGACCATTGAGGTTTTCCCACGTTGGGAGTTGTGGGATGCCCCCTTCCAGGATTCCTTCTTCCGGACAATTGAGACCTGTTGGACAGCTCCAGGACATCCCATATGGAATGACTCCAGAGCACCGTTCGCGGATGGATGCCTGGGAAGCCCGCCTCGCATTCCAATTGTCTCCTAGCAACAAGACAGTTTAGATCTGATGGCTCTGCGGGAGCAACCTCGGTGGCTGAGTTGAAATGGACTTTCCTGAGGATGTGTCCTAATGTGTTTTTGTGTCCATGAGGGCCTTGGAATGGGGCGGTGGCACCGGCAACCTGAAGTACTTTAATAAGCTTTGGACATGGCTCCCATGCACAGGTTTACTTGTGGAGACGAGATGAGTTCTGATGGGTGCCTCAGGAAAACCCCTATGCTCGTATTGGAATCAGGCTTTTGAGGACACATGCCTGTAACCCATAGCAATGGATCCTATTATGGCCTAGGGTCCTGTCTGGTTCAATCTTCTTCTCTGGGGACATCCATCTATGGTATGAGTGGAGGTCGATTATCAGCTGGTGTCAGACACCCCTTGTTTGTTCCGGGTGACCCACACTATTGGGATGGCCTAAGGGTCGTTGGAGGTTTCTCCTAATTTGTACGATTTTGGACCATGGAATGGGCAGAATTCCCATAGATTGGTAGGCACAGTCCTAATGTGTGGCTCCAGGGGCCCAGCCTGGAGGATGTGTGGCCCAAGACTTTGAGGACAGAAGTCTGAAAACACAAACTCAGCTTAGGTTTGGGGACGTAGGTATGGCAGGCCCGATCTACAAACCATGAGAAGAACTCTACAGGATATGAAGAATGTGCGAGTCTGTGGCGATTGCTCAGGCTTTTGTCTCTGGATTTTGTATCAGTGATGGCCGCGGAATGTCGGGGAGGCCTCATGGGCCATGGACGAATCTTCCTCTCTGAGGATTTGGCCCGATTCCCAATTGCTTTTCGTCAATCTGTGGGATGGGAGGACTCATTTCAGTTTTGTTACCTCAGGTGTCCCACCAAAAGAGGAATTCCAAAGCAAAGCCGTGGGGAAGACTGAAGGGACAATCCGAACTATGGTTAAAAATTGGGGCCTAGGGGCATGGCAAGCCCAATATGCTATCTCTTCATCCAGCCACTGAGTGGCCTTACTTGAGGACTGGGCTCAGCCTGAGGGTCACAATGTGTGTTTGTGACCAATGTGGCCAGTGAGCATGGGCGGGGCCTCATGGGCCACACTGGTTTCAACGACACTGAACGTTGGACAACATGCCAACCACAAGGTTTCTTGCCATGGGGAAGGAGTTCTGATTTCTGCATCACCTTCAACATGGACAGTGATTGGAGATAAGGTCTAGGTTCTGAAACCTGAAAACCGAGGTTGGGAAGAGATGACGACCTAAGGCCATGGCGGCTCGATGTGCTCAGTGTGCGGCCAGCTGTCTGGGAGGGGCCAGGGGGTCCAGGCTCAGGCTGTGTCAGAAAGGGCATTAGTGCCCTGGTCAGCCTATGTATTTGGGGTACAGCCAAGGTCGGTGCAGGTTGATCCTCATTTGGGGTTACTGGGTAGCCCCAGAGGACAATGTTTTTTATCTGGAGGGCAGGCAGAGTGCTGCATTGTAGTTCTGGATTGCCAAACTGGAGGCCTTGTGGGCCAGTAGTCTGACGACAAAAGTCTGAGAACACAAGCTAGGCTTAGGTTTCTGGGTGAGGCCATGGCAGGCACAATCTACAGACCTGAATCGAGATCTCGTGCATCTGAAGTCAGGGCGAGGATCAGACGATCGCTCAGGTTGGAGTTTCTGTCCCTGATGGCCCCTTCATGAATGGGGGGGCATCACGAGGCCATGGGTGTTTTCCCATGATGGGAGTTGTGAGAAGCTCCAAACTGCAGAGAGTCTTCGGCAGGACAATTGAGACCTGTTGTTTGGCTCCAGGCCAATGATTCTGAGCAGGGTTCTAAGGATGGATGGCTGGGTAGCCCACCTCGCATTCCAATTGTCTCCTAGCAACAAGACAGTTTAGATCTCCTGGATCTGTGGGGAGCTACCGAGGATGCTGAGTTGAAATGCACACCCCTGAGGATGGGTCCGAATGTGCTTTTGTGTCTATGGAGACCTTGGAATGAAGCGGTGGCACTGGGGCCCTAAAGGGTTCTCCTAAACAGAGGCTTTGACACAGCTCCAACGTGCAAGTTTCCCATGTGTAGATGAGATGTTTTCTGATGGGTGAAACAAGAAACAGCTATATGCTGCTTTTGAAATCCAGGCCTCTGAGGAGAGATGCCTGGAAACCAAAGCAATGGATCTGATTAGTGCCTAGGGGCCTGTTCTTTCCTTTTTACCTCTGAGGACATCTGTCTATGGGTCTGAGTGCAGGTAGGGGCTCATTTGGGCTCAGATTGCCCCTGTTTTTCCTGGGAAGCTACCACTATTGAGATATATCAGGGACTTTGGAGGTTTATCCTATTAGAAGGGTTGTGGCCATTGGAATGGGCACACACAATTCCCTTGGAGAGGGCAAGTACAGTCCTCAGGTTTGGCTCCAGGGGACTGAGCCTGTAGGTTGTGTCGTCCAGCCCCTTTTGGACAGTTGTCTGAAAACACAAACTCGGCTTATGTTTCAGGTCATAGGTATGGCAGGACTGATCTACAGACCATGGGGAGAACTTTTCGGGATTTGAAAGAAGGGCGAGTGTGAGGCTCCTGCTCAAGTTTTTGTCTCGGGATATCGTGTCACTCATGGTCGTGGAATTTCTGGGTGACTTCATGGGAAATGGACGAGTCTTACTCTCTGGTGGTTTGGCCCCGTCCAAAGAGTTTGGGTTCATTCTGTGGGCTGGAAGAAGTCCGTTTTATTTTGTTGTTGTTGTTGTTGTTGTTGTTTTCTTTTTTAACCTCAGGTGTCCCACCAAATGAGGGATTTCAGAGTAGAGCCCTAGGAGGGGCGACTGGACAATCAGAAATCTGGTTAAAAATTGGGGCCTAGGGACATGTCAAGCCCATTATGACATCTAAAGGTCCAGCCACTGAGAGGACTTACTAGAGGACAGGACTCATGCTGAGGGTCACAATGCGTGTGTATGCCCTCGTCGCACTCAAGAATGGGCGGGGCCTCAGGGTTTCTCCTACACTGATCGTTGGACAACGTGCCAACCACAAGGGTTCTTGCCATGGGTAAGGAGGAGTTCTGATTTCTGCATCAGACTCACCCCTGGGCAGTGATTGGAGATAAGGTCTCGGTTCTGAAGCCTGAAAACTGAGGTAGGGAAGAGATGATGACCTAAGGCCATGGCGGGTTTTATGTGCTCAGTGTGCGGTCAGCTTTCTGGGTGTTGGTCAGGAGGTCCGGGCTCAGGTTGTGTTCGACAGTGCATTAGTGCCCAGGTTAGACTATATAATTTGGGTAAAGTCGAGTGCTGTGTAGGTTTACCCTCATTTAAGGTGCCTGGGCAGCTCATGAGGCAATCATTTTTTTTCTAGAGGGCAGGCAGAGTGCTGCATTGTGGGTCCGGAATTGCCAAACTTGAGGGCTTTGGGGCCAGGAGTGTGAGGATGGAAGTCTGAGAAGACAAGCTAGACTTGGGTTTCAGGGCGAGGGCACGGCAGGTACCCCCTGCAGATCTGAACCAATATCTCATGCATCTGAAGTCAGGGCGAGGATCAGACGTTGGCTCAGGTGGGAGTTTCTGAGCATGACGGCCGCTTCATGAAGGGAGCGGAATCTCGAGACCATTGAGGTTTTCCCACGTTGGGAGTTGTGGGATGCCCCCTTCCAGGATTCCTTCTTCCGGACAATTGAGACCTGTTGGACAGCTCCAGGACATCCCATATGGAATGACTCCAGAGCACCGTTCGCGGATGGATGCCTGGGAAGCCCGACTCTCATTCCAATTGTCTCCTAGCAACAAGACAGTTTAGATCTGATGGCTCTGCGGGAGCAACCTCGGTGGCTGAGTTGAAATGGACTTTCCTGAGGATGTGTCCTAATGTGTTTTTGTGTCCATGAGGGCCTTGGAATGGGGCGGTGGCACCGGCAACCTGAAGTACTTTCCTAAGCTTTGGACATGGCTCCCATGCACAGGTTTACTTGTGGAGACGAGATGAGTTCTGATGGGTGCCTCAGGAAAACCCCTATGCTCGTATTGGAATCAGGCTTTTGAGGACACATGCCTGTAACCCATAGCAATGGATCCTATTATGGCCTAGGGTCCTGTCTGGTTCAATCTTCTTCTCTGGGGACATCCATCTATGGTATGAGTGGAGGTCGATTATCAGCTGGTGTCAGACACCCCTTGTTTGTTCCGGGTGACCCACACTATTGGGATGGCCTAAGGGTCGTTGGAGGTTTCTCCTAATTTGTACGATTTTGGACCATGGAATGGGCAGAATTCCCATAGATTGGTAGGCACAGTCCTAATGTGTGGCTCCAGGGGCCCAGCCTGGAGGATGTGTGGCCCAAGACTTTGAGGACAGAAGTCTGAAAACACAAACTCAGCTTAGGTTTGGGGACGTAGGTATGGCAGGCCCTATCTACAAACCATGAGAAGAACTCTACAGGATATGAAGAATGTGCGAGTCTGTGGCGATTGCTCAGGCTTTTGTCTCTGGATTTTGTATCAGTGATGGCCGTGGAATGTCGGGGAGGCCTCATGGGCCATGGACGAATCTTCCTCTGAGGATTTGGCCCGATTCCCAATTGCTTTTCGTCAATCTGTGGGATGGGAGGACTCATTTCAGTTTTGTTACCTCAGGTGTCCCACCAAAAGAGGAATTCCAAAGCAAAGCCGTGGGGAAGACTGAAGGGACAATCCGAACTATGGTTAAAAATTGGGGCCTAGGGGCATGGCAAGCCCAATATGCTATCTCTTCATCCAGCCACTGAGTGGCCTTACTTGAGGACTGGGCTCAGCCTGAGGGTCACAATGTGTGTTTGTGACCAATGTACCCGCGAGCATGGGCGGGGCCTCATGGTCCACACTGGTTTCTACGACACTGAACGTTGGACAACATGCCAACCACAAGGTTTCTTGCCATGGGGAAGGAGTTCTGATTTCTGCATCACCTTCAACATGGACAGTGATTGGAGATAAGGTCTAGGTTCTGAAACCTGAAAACCGAGGTTGGGAAGAGATGACGACCTAAGGCCATGGCGGCTCGATGTGCTCAGTGTGCGGCCAGCTGTCTGGGAGGGGCCAGGGGGTCCAGGCTCAGGCTGTGTCAGAAAGGGCATTAGTGCCCTGGTCAGCCTATGTATTTGGGGTACAGCCAAGGTCGGTGCAGGTTGATCCTCATTTGGGGTTACTGGGTAGCCCCAGAGGACAATGTTTTTTATCTGGAGGGCAGGCAGAGTGCTGCATTGTAGTTCTGGATTGCCAAACTGGAGGCCTTGTGGGCCAGTAGTCTGACGACAAAAGTCTGAGAACACAAGCTAGGCTTAGGTTTCTGGGTGAGGCCATGGCAGGCACAATCTACAGACCTGAATCGAGATCTCGTGCATCTGAAGTCAGGGCGAGGATCAGACGATCGCTCAGGTTGGAGTTTCTGTCCCTGATGGCCCCTTCATGAATGGGGGGGCATCACGAGGCCATGGGTGTTTTCCCATGATGGGAGTTGTGAGAAGCTCCAAACTGCAGAGAGTCTTCGGCAGGACAATTGAGACCTGTTGTTTGGCTCCAGGCCAATGATTCTGAGCAGGGTTCTAAGGATGGATGGCTGGGTAGCCCACCTCGCATTCCAATTGTCTCCTAGCAACAAGACAGTTTAGATCTCCTGGATCTGTGGGGAGCTACCGAGGATGCTGAGTTGAAAGGCACACCCCTGGGGATGGGTCCGAATGTGCTTTTGTGTCTATGGAGACCTGGGAATGAAGCGGTGGCACTGGGGCCCTAAAGGGTTCTCCTAAACAGAGGCTTTGACACAGCTCCAACGTGCAAGTTTCCCATGTGTAGATGAGATGTTTTCTGATGGGTGAAACAAGAAACAGCTATATGCTGCTTTTGAAATCCAGGCCTCTGAGGAGAGATGCCTGGAAACCAAAGCAATGGATCTGATTAGTGCCTAGGGGCCTGTTCTTTCCTTTTTACCTCTGAGGACATCTGTCTATGGGTCTGAGTGCAGGTAGGGGCTCATTTGGGCTCAGATTGCCCCTGTTTTTCCTGGGAAGCTACCACTATTGAGATATATCAGGGACTTTGGAGGTTTATCCTATTAGAAGGGTTGTGGCCATTGGAATGGGCACACACAATTCCCTTGGAGAGGGCAAGTACAGTCCTCAGGTTTGGCTCCAGGGGCCTGAGCCTGTAGGTTGTGTCGTCCAGCCCCTTTTGGACAGTTGTCTGAAAACACAAACTCGGCTTATGTTTCAGGTCATAGGTATGGCAGGACTGATCTACAGACCATGGGGAGAACTTTTCGGGATTTGAAAAAAGGGCGAGTGTGAGGCTCCTGCTCAAGTTTTTGTCTCGGGATATCGTGTCACTCATGGTCGTGGAATTTCTGGGTGACTTCATGGGAAATGGACGAGTCTTACTCTCTGGTGGTTTGGCCCCGTCCAAAGAGTTTGGGTTCATTCTGTGGGCTGGAAGAAGTCCGTTTTATTTTGTTGTTGTTGTTGTTGTTGTTGTTTTCTTTTTTAACCTCAGGTGTCCCACCAAATGAGGGATTTCAGAGTAGAGCCCTAGGAGGGGCGACTGGACAATCAGAAATCTGGTTAAAAATTGGGGCCTAGGGACATGTCAAGCCCATTATGACATCTAATGGTCCAGCCACTGAGAGGACTTACTAGAGGACAGGACTCATGCTGAGGGTCACAATGCGTGTGTATGCCCTCGTCGCACTCAAGAATGGGCGGGGCCTCAGGGTTTCTCCTACACTGATCGTTGGACAACGTGCCAACCACAAGGGTTCTTGCCATGGGTAAGGAGGAGTTCTGATTTCTGCATCAGACTCACCCCTGGGCAGTGATTGGAGATAAGGTCTCGGTTCTGAAGCCTGAAAACTGAGGTAGGGAAGAGATGATGACCTAAGGCCATGGCGGGTTTTATGTGCTCAGTGTGCGGTCAGCTTTCTGGGTGTTGGTCAGGAGGTCCGGGCTCAGGATGTGTTCGACAGTGCATTAGTGCCCAGGTTAGACTATATAATTTGGGTAAAGTCGAGTGCTGTGTAGGTTTACCCTCATTTAAGGTGCCTGGGCAGCTCATGAGGCAATCATTTTTTTTCTAGAGGGCAGGCAGAGTGCTGCATTGTGGGTCCGGAATTGCCAAACTTGAGGGCTTTGGGGCCAGGAGTGTGAGGATGGAAGTCTGAGAAGACAAGCTAGACTTGGGTTTCAGGGCGAGGGCACGGCAGGTACCCCCTGCAGATCTGAACCAATATCTCATGCATCTGAAGTCAGGGCGAGGATCAGACGTTGGCTCAGGTGGGAGTTTCTGAGCATGACGGCCGCTTCATGAAGGGAGCGGAATCTCGAGACCATTGAGGTTTTCCCACGTTGGGAGTTGTGGGATGCCCCCTTCCAGGATTCCTTCTTCCGGACAATTGAGACCTGTTGGACAGCTCCAGGACATCCCATATGGAATGACTCCAGAGCACCGTTCGCGGATGGATGCCTGGGAAGCCCGCCTCGCATTCCAATTGTCTCCTAGCAACAAGACAGTTTAGATCTGATGGCTCTGCGGGAGCAACCTCGGTGGCTGAGTTGAAATGGACTTTCCTGAGGATGTGTCCTAATGTGTTTTTGTGTCCATGAGGGCCTTGGAATGAAGCGGTGGCACCGGCAACCTGAAGTAATTTCCAAAGCTTTGGACATGGCTCCCATGCACAGGTTTACTTGTGGAGACGAGATGAGTTCTGATGGGTGCCTCAGGAAAACCCCTATGCTCGTATTGGAATCAGGCTTTTGAGGACACATGCCTGTAACCCATAGCAATGGATCCTATTATGGCCTAGGGTCCTGTCTGGTTCAATCTTCTTCTCTGGGGACATCCATCTATGGTATGAGTGGAGGTCGATTATCAGCTGGTGTCAGACACCCCTTGTTTGTTCCGGGTGACCCACACTATTGGGATGGCCTAAGTGTCGTTGGAGGTTTCTCCTAATTTGTACGATTTTGGACCATGGAATGGGCAGAATTCCCATAGATTGGTAGGCACAGTCCTAATGTGTGGCTCCAGGGGCCCAGCCTGGAGGGTGTGTGGCCCAAGACTTTGAGGACAGAAGTCTGAAAACACAAACTCAGCTTAGGTTTGGGGACGTAGGTATGGCAGGCCCGATCTACAAACCATGAGAAGAACTCTACAGGATATGAAGAAAGTGCGAGTCTGTGGCGATTGCTCAGGCTTTTGTCTCTGGATTTTGTATCAGTGATGGCCGTGGAATGTCGGGGATGCCTCATGGGCCATGGAAGAATCTTCCTCTCTGAGGATTTTGCCCGATTCCCAATTGCTTTTCGTCAATCTGTGGAATGGGAGGACTCATTTCAGATTTGTTACCTCAGGTGTCCCACCAAAAAAGGAATTCCAAAGCAAAGCCGTGGGGAAGACTGAAGGGACAATCCGAACTATGGTTAAAAATTGGGGCCTAGGGGCATGGCAAGCCCAATATGCTATCTCTTCATCCAGCCACTGAGTGGCCTTACTTGAGGACTGGGCTCAGCCTGAGGGTCACAATGTGTGTTTGTGACCAATGTGGCCCGCGAGCATGGGCGGGGCCTCATGGGACACACTGATTTCAACGACACTGAACGTTGGACAACATGCCAACCACAAGGTTTCTTGCCATGGGGAAGGAGTTCTGATTTCTGCATCACCTTCAACATGGACAGTGATTGGAGATAAGGTCTAGGTTCTGAAACCTGAAAACCGAGGTTGGGAAGAGATGACGACCTAAGGCCATGGCGGCTCGATGTGCTCAGTGTGCGGCCAGCTGTCTGGGAGGGGCCAGGGGGTCCA
The DNA here is from genome assembly GCF_964662115.1 of Mustela nivalis. NCBI lineage: Eukaryota > Metazoa > Chordata > Mammalia > Carnivora > Mustelidae > Mustela > Mustela nivalis. The sequence continues at coordinate 13,678 of NW_028134970.1, read as the reverse complement.
GGCTCAGGCTGTGTCAGAAAGGGCATTAGTGCCCTGGTCAGCCTATGTAGTTGGGGTACAGCCAAGGTCGGTGCAGGTTGATCCTCATTTGGGGTTACTGGGTAGCCCCAGAGGACAATGTTTTTTATCTGGAGGGCAGGCAGAGTGCTGCATTGTAGTTCTGGATTGCCAAACTGGAGGCCTTGTGGGCCAGTAGTCTGACGACAAAAGTCTGAGAACACAAGCTAGGCTTAGGTTTCTGGGTGAGGCCATGGCAGGCACAATCTACAGACCTGAATCGAGATCTCGTGCATCTGAAGTCAGGGCGAGGATCAGACGATCGCTCAGGTTGGAGTTTCTGTCCCTGATGGCCCCTTCATGAATGGGGGGGCATCACGAGGCCATGGGGGTTTTCCCATGATGGGAGTTGTGAGAAGCTCCAAACTGCAGAGAGTCTTCGGCAGGACAATTGAGACCTGTTGTTTGGCTCCAGGCAAATGATTCTGAGCAGGGTTCTAAGGATGGATGGCTGGGTAGCCCACCTCGCATTCCAATTGTCTCCTAGCAACAAGACAGTTTAGATCTCCTGGATCTGTGGGGAGCTACCGAGGATGCTGAGTTGAAATGCACACCCCTGGGGATGGGTCCGAATGTGCTTTTGTGTCCATGGAGACCTAGGAATGAAGCGGTGGCCCTGGGGCCCTAAAGGGTTCTCCTAAACAGAGGCTTTGACACAGCTCCAACGTGCAAGTTTCCCATGTGTAGATGAGATGTTTTCTGATGGGTGAAACAAGAAACAGCTATATGCTGCTTTTGAAATCCAGGCCTCTGAGGAGAGATGCCTGGAAACCAAAGCAATGGATCTGATTAGTGCCTAGGGGCCTGTTCTTTCCTTTTTACCTCTGAGGACATCTGTCTATGGGTCTGAGTGCAGGTAGGGGCTCATTTGGGCTCAGATTGCCCCTGTTTTTCCTGGGAAGCTACCACTATTGAGATATATCAGGGACTTTGGAGGTTTATCCTATTAGAAGGGTTGTGGCCATTGGAATGGGCACACACAATTCCCTTGGAGAGGGCAAGTACAGTCCTCAGGTTTGGCTCCAGCGGCCTGAGCCTGTAGGTTGTGTCGTCCAGCCCTTTTTGGACAGTTGTCTGAAAACACAAACTCGGCTTATGTTTCAGGTCATAGGTATGGCAGGACTGATCTACAGACCATGAGGAGAACTTTTCGGGATTTGAAAGAAGGGCGAGTGTGAGGCTCCTGCTCAAGTTTTTGTCTCGGGATATCGTGTCACTCATGGTCGTGGAATTTCTGGGTGACTTCATGGGAAATGGACGAGTCTTACTCTCTGGTTTTTTGGCCCCGTCCAAAGAGTTTGGGTTCATTCTGTGGGCTGGAAGAAGTCCGTTTTATTTTGTTGTTGTTGTTGTTGTTGTTTTCTTTTTTAACCTCAGGTGTCCCACCAAATGAGGGATTTCAGAGTAGAGCCCTAGGAGGGGCGACTGGACAATCAGAAATCTGGTTAAAAATTGGGGCCTAGGGACATGTCAAGCCCATTATGACATCTAATGGTCCAGCCACTGAGAGGACTTACTAGAGGACAGGACTCATGCTGAGGGTCACAATGCGTGTGTATGCCCTCGTCGCACTCAAGAATGGGCGGGGCCTCAGGGTTTCTCCTACACTGATCGTTGGACAACGTGCCAACCACAAGGGTTCTTGCCATGGGTAAGGAGGAGTTCTGATTTCTGCATCAGACTCACCCCTGGGCAGTGATTGGAGATAAGGTCTCGGTTCTGAAGCCTGAAAACTGAGGTAGGGAAGAGACGATGACCTAAGGCCATGGCGGGTTTTATGTGCTCAGTGTGCGGTCAGCTTTCTGGGTGTTGGTCAGGAAATCCGGGCTCAGGATGTGTTCGACAGTGCATTAGTGCCCAGGTTAGACTATATAATTTGGGTAAAGTCGAGTGCTGTGTAGGTTTACCCTCATTTAAGGTGCCTGGGCAGCTCATGAGGCAATCATTTTTTTTCTAGAGGGCAGGCAGAGTGCTGCATTGTGGGTCCGGAATTGCCAAACTTGAGGGCTTTGGGGCCAGGAGTGTGAGTATGGAAGTCTGAGAAGACAAGCTAGACTTGGGTTTCAGGGCGAGGGCACAGCAGGTACCCCCTGCAGATCTGAACCAATATCTCATGCATCTGAAGTCAGGGCGAGGATCAGACGTTGGCTCAGCTGGGAGTTTCTGAGCATGACGGCCGCTTCATGAAGGGAGCGGAATCTCGAGACCATTGAGGTTTTCCCACGTTGGGAGTTGTGGGATGCCCCCTTCCAGGATTCCTTCTTCCGGACAATTGAGACCTGTTGGACAGCTCCAGGACATCCCATATGGAATGACTCCAGAGCACCGTTCGCGGATGGATGCCTGGGAAGCCCGCCTCTCATTCCAATTGTCTCCTAGCAACAAGACAGTTTAGATCTGATGGCTCTGCGGGAGCAACCTCGGTGGCTGAGTTGAAATGGACTTTCCTGAGGATGTGTCCTAATGTGTTTTTGTGTCCATGAGGGCCTTGGAATGGGGCGGTGGCACCGGCAACCTGAAGTACTTTCCTAAGCTTTGGACATGGCTCCCATGCACAGGTTTACTTGTGGAGACGAGATGAGTTCTGATGGGTGCCTCAGGAAAACCCCTATGCTCGTATTGGAATCAGGCTTTTGAGGACACATGCCTGTAACCCATAGAAATGGATCCTATTATGGCCTAGGGTCCTGTCTGGATCAATCTTCTTCTCTGGGGACATCCATCTATGGTATGAGTGGAGGTCGATTATCAGCTGGTGTCAGACACCCCTTGTTTGTTCCGGGTGACCCACACTATTGGGATGGCCTAAGGGTCGTTGGAGGTTTCTCCTAATTTGTACGATTTTGGACCATGGAATGGGCAGAATTCCCATGGATTGGTAGGCACAGTCCTAATGTGTGGCTCCAGGGGCCCAGCCTGGAGGATGTGTGGCCCAAGACTTTGAGGACAGAAGTCTGAAAACACAAACTCAGCTTAGGTTTGGGGACGTAGGTATGGCAGGCCCGATCTACAAACCATGAGAAGAACTCTACAGGATATGAAGAAAGTGCGAGTCTGTGGCGATTGCTCAGGCTTTTGTCTCTGGATTTTGTATCAGTGATGGCCGTGGAATGTCGAGAAGGCCTCATGGGCCATGGACGAATCTTCCTCTCTGAGGATTTGGCCCGATTCCCAATTGCTTTTCGTCAATCTGTGGAATGGGAGGACTCATTTCAGTTTTGTTACCTCAGGTGTCCCACCAAAAGAGGAATTCCAAAGCAAAGCCGTGGGGAAGACTGAAGGGACAATCCGAACTATGGTTAAAAATTGGGGCCTAGGGGCATGGCAAGCCCAATATGCTATCTCTTCATCCAGCCACTGCGTGGCCTTACTTGAGGACTGGGCTCAGCCTGAGGGTCACAATGTGTGTTTGTGACCAATGTGGCCCGTGAGCATGGGCGGGGCCTCATGGGCCAAACTGGTATCAACGACACTGAACGTTGGACAACATGCCAACCACAAGGTTTCTTGCCATGGGGAAGGAGTTCTGATTTCCTCATCACCTTCAACATGGACAGTGATTGGAGATAAGGTCTAGGTTCTGAAACCTGAAAACCGAGGTTGGGAAGAGATGACGACCTAAGGCCATGGCGGCTCGATGTGCTCAGTGTGCGGCCAGCTGTCTGGGAGGGGCCAGGGGGTCCAGGCTCAGGCTGTGTCAGAAAGGGCATTAGTGCCCTGGTCAGCCTATGTATTTGGGGTACAGCCAAGGTCGGTGCAGGTTGATCCTCATTTGGGGTTACTGGGTAGCCCCAGAAGACAATGTTTTTTATCTGGAGGGCAGGCAGAGTGCTGCATTGTAGTTCTGGATTGCCAAACTGGAGGCCTTGTGGGCCAGTAGTCTGACGACAAAAGTCTGAGAACACAAGCTAGGCTTAGGTTTCTGGGTGAGGCCATGGCAGGCACAATCTACAGACCTGAATCGAGATCTCAGTGCATCTGAAGTCAGGGCGAGGATCAGACGATCGCTCAGGTTGGAGTTTCTGTCCCTGATGGCCCCTTCATGAATGGGGGGGCATCACGAGGCCATGGGTGTTTTCCCATGATGGGAGTTGTGAGAAGCTCCAAACTGCAGAGAGTCTTCGGCAGGACAATTGAGACCTGTTGTTTGGCTCCAGGCCAATGATTCTGAGAAGGGTTCTAAGGATGGATGGCTGGGTAGCCCACCTCGCATTCCAATTGTCTCCTAGCAACAAGACAGTTTAGATCTCCTGGATCTGTGGGGAGCTACCGAGGATGCTGAGTTGAAATGCACACCCCTGGGGATGGGTCCGAATGTGCTTTTGTGTCTATGGAGACCTTGGAATGAAGCGGTGGCACTGGGGCCCTAAAGGGTTCTCCTAAACAGAGGCTTTGACACAGCTCCAACGTGCAAGTTTCCCATGTGTAGATGAGATGTTTTCTGATGGGTGAAACAAGAAACAGCTATATGCTGCTTTTGAAATCCAGGCCTCTGAGGAGAGATGCCTGGAAACCAAAGCAATGGATCTGATTAGTGCCTAGGGGCCTGTTCTTTCCTTTTTACCTCTGAGGACATCTGTCTATGGGTCTGAGTGCAGGTAGGGGCACATTTGGGCTCAGATTGCCCCTGTTTTTCCTGGGAAGCTACCACTATTGAGATATATCAGGGACTTTGGAGGTTTATCCTATTAGAAGGGTTGTGGCCATTGGAATGGGCACACACAATTCCCTTGGAGAGGGCAAGTACAGTCCTCAGGTTTGGCTCCAGCGGCCTGAGCCTGTAGGTTGTGTCGTCCAGCCCCTTTTGGCCAGTTGTCTGAAAACACAAACTCGGCTTATGTTTCAGGTCATAGGTATGGCAGGACTGATCTACAGACCATGAGGAGAACTTTTCGGGATTTGAAAGAAGGGCGAGTGTGAGGCTCCTGCTCAAGTTTTTGTCTCGGGATATCGTGTCACTCATGGTCGTGGAATTTCTGGGTGACTTCATGGGAAATGGACGAGTCTTACTCTCTGGTGGTTTGGCCCCGTCCAAAGAGTTTGGGTTCATTCTGTGGGCTGGAAGAAGTCCGTTTTATTTTGTTGTTGTTGTTGTTGTTGTTGTTGTTGTTGTTGTTTTCTTTTTTAACCTCAGGTGTCCCACCAAATGAGGGATTTCAGAGTAGAGCCCTAGGAGGGGCGACTGGACAATCAGAAATCTGGTTAAAAATTGGGGCCTAGGGACATGTCAAGCCCATTATGACATCTAATGGTCCAGCCACTGAGAGGACTTACTAGAGGACAGGACTCATGCTGAGGGTCACAATGCGTGTGTATGCCCTCGTCGCACTCAAGAATGGGCGGGGCCTCAGGGTTTCTCCTACACTGATCGTTGCACAACGTGCCAACCACAAGGGTTCTTGCCATGGGTAAGGAGGAGTTCTGATTTCTGCATCAGACTCACCCCTGGGCAGTGATTGGAGATAAGGTCTCGGTTCTGAAGCCTGAAAACTGAGGTAGGGAAGAGATGATGACCTAAGGCCATGGCGGGTTTTATGTGCTCAGTGTGCGGTCAGCTTTCTGGGTGTTGGTCAGGAGGTCCGGGCTCAGGATGTGTTCGACAGTGCATTAGTGCCCAGGTTAGACTATATAATTTGGGTAAAGTCGAGTGCTGTGTAGGTTTACCCTCATTTAAGGTGCCTGGGCAGCTCATGAGGCAATCATTTTTTTTCTAGAGGGCAGGCAGAGTGCTGCATTGTGGGTCCGGAATTGCCAAACTTGAGGGCTTTGGGGCCAGGAGTGTGAGGATGGAAGTCTGAGAAGACAAGCTAGACTTGGGTTTCAGGGCGAGGGCACGGCAGGTACCCCCTGCAGATCTGAACCAATATCTCATGCATCTGAAGTCAGGGCGAGGATCAGACGTTGTCTCAGGTGGGAGTTTCTGAGCATGACGGCCGCTTCATGAAGGGAGCGGAATCTCGAGACCATTGAGGTTTTCCCACGTTGGGAGTTGTGGGATGCCCCCTTCCAGGATTCCTTCTTCCGGACAATTGAGACCTGTTGGACAGCTCCAGGACATCCCATATGGAATGACTCCAGAGCACCGTTCGCGGATGGATGCCTGGGAAGCCCGCCTCGCATTCCAATTGTCTCCTAGCAACAAGACAGTTTAGATCTGATGGCTCTGCGGGAGCAACCTCGGTGGCTGAGTTGAAATGGACTTTCCTGAGGATGTGTCCTAATGTGTTTTTGTGTCCATGAGGGCCTTGGAATGGGGCGGTGGCACCGGCAACCTGAAGTACTTTCCAAAGCTTTGGACATGGCTCCCATGCACAGGTTTACTTGTGGAGACGAGATGAGTTCTGATGGGTGCCTCAGGAAAACCCCTATGCTCGTATTGGAATCAGGCTTTTGAGGACACATGCCTGTAACCCATAGCAATGGATCCTATTATGGCCTAGGGTCCTGTCTGGTTCAATCTTCTTCTCTGGGGACATCCATCTATGGTATGAGTGGAGGTCGATTATCAGCTGGTGTCAGACACCCCTTGTTTGTTCCGGGTGACCCACACTATTGGGATGGCCTAATGGTCGTTGGAGGTTTCTCCTAATTTGTACGATTTTGGACCATGGAATGGGCAGAATTCCCATGGATTGGTAGGCACAGTCCTAATGTGTGGCTCCAGGGGCCCAGCCTGGAGGATGTGTGGCCCAAGACTTTGAGGACAGAAGTCTGAAAACACAAACTCAGCTTAGGTTTGGGGACGTAGGTATGGCAGGCCCGATCTACAAACCATGAGAAGAACTCTACAGGATATGAAGAAAGTGCGAGTCTGTGGCGATTGCTCAGGCTTTTGTCTCTGGATTTTGTATCAGTGATGGCCGTGGAATGTCGGGGAGGCCTCATGGGCCATGGACGAATCTTCCTCTCTGAGGATTTGGCCCGATTCCCAATTGCTTTTCGTCAATCTGTGGAATGGGAGGACTCATTTCAGTTTTGTTACCTCAGGTGTCCCACCAAAAGAGGAATTCCAAAGCAAAGCCGTGGGGAAGACTGAAGGGACAATCCGAACTATGGTTAAAAATTGGGGCCTAGGGGCATGGCAAGCCCAATATGCTATCTCTTCATCCAGCCACTGCGTGGCCTTACTTGAGGACTGGGCTCAGCCTGAGGGTCACAATGTGTGTTTGTGACCAATGTGGCCCGTGAGCATGGGCGGGGCCTCATGGGCCACACTGGTATCAACGACACTGAACGTTGGACAACATGCCAACCACAAGGTTTCTTGCCATGGGGAAGGAGTTCTGATTTCCTCATCACCTTCAACATGGACAGTGATTGGAGATAAGGTCTAGGTTCTGAAACCTGAAAACCGAGGTTGGGAAGAGATGACGACCTAAGGCCATGGCGGCTCGATGTGCTCAGTGTGCGGCCAGCTGTCTGGGAGGGGCCAGGGGGTCCAGGCTCAGGCTGTGTCAGAAAGGGCATTAGTGCCCTGGTCAGCCTATGTATTTGGGGTACAGCCAAGGTCGGTGCAGGTTGATCCTCATTTGGGGTTACTGGGTAGCCCCAGAAGACAATGTTTTTTATCTGGAGAGCAGGCAGAGTGCTGCATTGTAGTTCTGGATTGCCAAACTGGAGGCCTTGTGGGCCAGTAGTCTGACGACAAAAGTCTGAGAACACAAGCTAGGCTTAGGTTTCTGGGTGAGGCCATGGCAGGCACAATCTACAGACCTGAATCGAGATCTCAGTGCATCTGAAGTCAGGGCGAGGATCAGACGATCGCTCAGGTTGGAGTTTCTGTCCCTGATGGCCCCTTCATGAATGGGGGGGCATCACGAGGCCATGGGGGTTTTCCCATGATGGGAGTTGTGAGAAGCTCCAAACTGCAGAGAGTCTTCGGCAGGACAATTGAGACCTGTTGTTTGGCTCCAGGCCAATGATTCTGAGAAGGGTTCTAAGGATGGATGGCTGGGTAGCCCACCTCGCATTCCAATTGTCTCCTAGCAACAAGACAGTTTAGATCTCCTGGATCTGTGGGGAGCTACCGAGGATGCTGAGTTGAAATGCACACCCCTGGGGATGGGTCCGAATGTGCTTTTGTGTCTATGGAGACCTTGGAATGAAGCGGTGGCACTGGGGCCCTAAAGGGTTCTCCTAAACAGAGGCTTTGACACAGCTCCAACGTGCAAGTTTCCCATGTGTAGATGAGATGTTTTCTGATGGGTGAAACAAGAAACAGCTATATGCTGCTTTTGAAATCCAGGCCTCTGAGGAGAGATGCCTGGAAACCAAAGCAATGGATCTGATTAGTGCCTAGGGGCCTGTTCTTTCCTTTTTACCTCTGAGGACATCTGTCTATGGGTCTGAGTGCAGGTAGGGGCTCATTTGGGCTCAGATTGCCCCTGTTTTTCCTGGGAAGCTACCACTATTGAGATATATCAGGGACTTTGGAGGTTTATCCTATTAGAAGGGTTGTGGCCATTGGAATGGGCACACACAATTCCCTTGGAGAGGGCAAGTACAGTCCTCAGGTTTGGCTCCAGCGGCCTGAGCCTGTAGGTTGTGTCGTCCAGCCCCTTTTGGACAGTTGTCTGAAAACACAAACTCGGCTTATGTTTCAGGTCATAGGTATGGCAGGACTGATCTACAGACCATGAGGAGAACTTTTCGGGATTTGAAAGAAGGGCGAGTGTGAGGCTCCTGCTCAAGTTTTTGTCTCGGGATATCGTGTCACTCATGGTCGTGGAATTTCTGGGTGACTTCATGGGAAATGGACGAGTCTTACTCTCTGGTGGTTTGGCCCCGTCCAAAGAGTTTGGGTTCATTCTGTGGGCTGGAAGAAGTCCGTTTTATTTTGTTGATGTTGTTGTTGTTGTTGTTGTTGTTGTTTTCTTTTTTAACCTCAGGTGTCCCACCAAATGAGGGATTTCAGAGTAGAGCCCTAGGAGGGGCGACTGGACAATCAGAAATCTGGTTAAAAATTGGGGCCTAGGGACATGTCAAGCCCATTATGACATCTAATGGTCTAGCCACTGAGAGGACTTACTAGAGGACAGGACTCATGCTGAGGGTCACAATGCGTGTGTATGCCCTCGTCGCACTCAAGAATGGGCGGGGCCTCAGGGTTTCTCCTACACTGATCGTTGCACAACGTGCCAACCACAAGGGTTCTTGCCATGGGTAAGGAGGAGTTCTGATTTCTGCATCAGACTCACCCCTGGGCAGTGATTGCAGATAAGGTCTCGGTTCTGAAGCCTGAAAACTGAGGTAGGGAAGAGATGATGACCTAAGGCCATGGCGGGTTTTATGTGCTCAGTGTGCGGTCAGCTTTCTGGGTGTTGGTCAGGAGGTCCGGGCTCAGGATGTGTTCGACAGTGCATTAGTGCCCAGGTTAGACTATATAATTTGGGTAAAGTCGAGTGCTGTGTAGGTTTACCCTCATTTAAGGTGCCTGGGCAGCTCATGAGGCAATCATTTTTTTTCTAGAGGGCAGGCAGAGTGCTGCATTGTGGGTCCGGAATTGCCAAACTTGAGGGCTTTGGGGCCAGGAGTGTGAGGATGGAAGTCTGAGAAGACAAGCTAGACTTGGGTTTCAGGGGAGGGCACGGCAGGTACCCCCTGCAGATCTGAACCAATATCTCATGCATCTGAAGTCAGGGCGAGGATCAGACGTTGGCTCAGGTGGGAGTTTCTGAGCATGACGGCCGCTTCATGAAGGGAGCGGAATCTCGAGACCATTGAGGTTTTCCCACGTTGGGAGTTGTGGGATGCCCCCTTCCAGGGTTCCTTCTTCCGGACAATTGAGACCTGTTGGACAGCTCCAGGACATCCCATATGGAATGACTCCAGAGCACCGTTCGCGGATGGATGCCTGGGAAGCCCGCCTCGCATTCCAATTGTCTCCTAGCAACAAGACAGTTTAGATCTGATGGCTCTGCGGGAGCAACCTCGGTGGCTGAGTTGAAATGGACTTTCCTGAGGATGTGTCCTAATGTGTTTTTGTGTCCATGAGGGCCTTGGAATGGGGCGGTGGCACCGGCAACCTGAAGTACTTTCCTAAGCTTTGGACATGGCTCCCATGCACAGGTTTACTTGTGGAGACGAGATGAGTTCTGATGGGTGCCTCAGGAAAACCCCTATGCTCGTATTGGAATCAGGCTTTTGAGGACACATGCCTGTAACCCATAGCAATGGATCCTATTATGGCCTAGGGTCCTGTCTGGTTCAATCTTCTTCTCTGGGGACATCCATCTATGGTATGAGTGGAGGTCGATTATCAGCTGGTGTCAGACACCCCTTGTTTGTTCCGGGTGACCCACACTATTGGGATGGCCTAAGGGTCGTTGGAGGTTTCTCCTAATTTGTACGATTTTGGACCATGGAATGGGCAGAATTCCCATGGATTGGTAGGCACAGTCCTAATGTGTGGCTCCAGGGGCCCAGCCTGGAGGATGTGTGGCCCAAGACTTTGAGGACAGAAGTCTGAAAACACAAACTCAGCTTAGGTTTGGGGACGTAGGTATGGCAGGCCCGATCTACAAACCATGAGAAGAACTCTACAGGATATGAAGAAAGTGCGAGTCTGTGGCGATTGCTCAGGCTTTTGTCTCTGGATTTTGTATCAGTGATGGCCGTGGAATGTCGAGAAGGCCTCATGGGCCATGGACGAATCTTCCTCTCTGAGGATTTGGCCCGATTCCCAATTGCTTTTCGTCAATCTGTGGAATGGGAGGACTCATTTCAGTTTTGTTACCTCAGGTGTCCCACCAAAAGAGGAATTCCAAAGCAAAGCCGTGGGGAAGACTGAAGGGACAATCCGAACTATGGTTAAAAATTGGGGCCTAGGGGCATGGCAAGCCCAATATGCTATCTCTTCATCCAGCCACTGCGTGGCCTTACTTGAGGACTGGGCTCAGCCTGAGGGTCACAATGTGTGTTTGTGACCAATGTGGCCCGTGAGCATGGGCGGGGCCTCATGGGCCACACTGGTATCAACGACACTGAACGTTGGACAACATGCCAACCACAAGGTTTCTTGCCATGGGGAAGGAGTTCTGATTTCCTCATCACCTTCAACATGGACAGTGATTGGAGATAAGGTCTAGGTTCTGAAACCTGAAAACCGAGGTTGGGAAGAGATGACGACCTAAGGCCATGGCGGCTCGATGTGCTCAGTGTGCGGCCAGCTGTCTGGGAGGGGCCAGGGGGTCCAGGCTCAGGCTGTGTCAGAAAGGGCATTAGTGCCCTGGTCAGCCTATGTATTTGGGGTACAGCCAAGGTCGGTGCAGGTTGATCCTCATTTGGGGTTACTGGGTAGCCCCAGAAGACAATGTTTTTTATCTGGAGGGCAGGCAGAGTGCTGCATTGTAGTTCTGGATTGCCAAACTGGAGGCCTTGTGGGCCAGTAGTCTGACGACAAAAGTCTGAGAACACAAGCTAGGCTTAGGTTTCTGGGTGAGGCCATGGCAGGCACAATCTACAGACCTGAATCGAGATCTCGTGCATCTGAAGTCAGGGCGAGGATCAGACGATCGCTCAGGTTGGAGTTTCTGTCCCTGATGGCCCCTTCATGAATGGGGGGGCATCACGAGGCCATGGGGGTTTTCCCATGATGGGAGTTGTGAGAAGCTCCAAACTGCAGAGAGTCTTCGGCAGGACAATTGAGACCTGTTGTTTGGCTCCAGGCCAATGATTCTGAGAAGGGTTCTAAGGATGGATGGCTGGGTAGCCCACCTCGCATTCCAATTGTCTCCTAGCAACAAGACAGTTTAGATCTCCTGGATCTGTGGGGAGCTACCGAGGATGCTGAGTTGAAATGCACACCCCTGGGGATGGGTCCGAATGTGCTTTTGTGTCTACGGAGACCTTGGAATGAAGCGGTGGCACTGGGGCCCTAAAGGGTTCTCCTAAACAGAGGCTTTGACACAGCTCCAACGTGCAAGTTTCCCATGTGTAGATGAGATGTTTTCTGATGGGTGAAACAAGAAACAGCTATATGCTGCTTTTGAAATCCAGGCCTCTGAGGAGAGATGCCTGGAAACCAAAGCAATGGATCTGATTAGTGCCTAGGGGCCTGTTCTTTCCTTTTTACCTCTGAGGACATCTGTCTATGGGTCTGAGTGCAGGTAGGGGCTCATTTGGGCTCAGATTGCCCCTGTTTTTCCTGGGAAGCTACCACTATTGAGATATATCAGGGACTTTGGAGGTTTATCCTATTAGAAGGGTTGTGGCCATTGGAATGGGCACACACAATTCCCTTGGAGAGGGCAAGTACAGTCCTCAGGTTTGACTCCAGCGGCCTGAGCCTGTAGGTTGTGTCGTCCAGCCCCTTTTGGACAGTTGTCTGAATACACAAACTCGGCTTATGTTTCAGGTCATAGGTATGGCAGGACTGATCTACAGACCATGAGGAGAACTTTTCGGGATTTGAAAGAAGGGCGAGTGTGAGGCTCCTGCTCAAGTTTTTGTCTCGGGATATCGTGTCACTCATGGTCGTGGAATTTCTGGGTGACTTCATGGGAAATGGACGAGTCTTACTCTCTGGTGGTTTGGCCCCGTCCAAAGAGTTTGGGTTCATTCTGTGGGCTGGAAGAAGTCCGTTTTATTTTGTTGATGTTGTTGTTGTTGTTGTTGTTGTTGTTTTCTTTTTTAACCTCAGGTGTCCCACCAAATGAGGGATTTCAGAGTAGAGCCCTAGGAGGGGCGACTGGACAATCAGAAATCTGGTTAAAAATTGGGGCCTAGGGACATGTCAAGCCCATTATGACATCTAATGGTCCAGCCACTGAGAGGACTTACTAGAGGACAGGACTCATGCTGAGGGTCACAATGCGTGTGTATGCCCTCGTCGCACTCAAGAATGGGCGGGGCCTCAGGGTTTCTCCTACACTGATCGTTGGACAACGTGCCAACCACAAGGGTTCTTGCCATGGGTAAGGAGGAGTTCTGATTTCTGCATCAGACTCACCCCTGGGCAGTGATTGGAGATAAGGTCTCGGTTCTGAAGCCTGAAAACTGAGGTAGGGAAGAGATGATGACCTAAGGCCATGGCGGGTTTTATGTGCTCAGTGTGCGGTCAGCTTTCTGGGTGTTGGTCAGGAGGTCCGGGCTCAGGATGTGTTCGACAGTGCATTAGTGCCCAGGTTAGACTATATAATTTTGTAAAGTCGAGTGCTGTGTAGGTTTACCCTCATTTAAGGTGCCTGGGAAGCTCATGAGGCAATCATTTTTTTTCTAGAGGGCAGGCAGAGTGCTGCATTGTGGGTCCGGAATTGCCAAACTTGAGGGCTTTGGGGCCAGGAGTGTGAGGATGGAAGTCTGAGAAGACAAGCTAGACTTGGGTTTCAGGGCGAGGGCACGGCAGGTACCCCCTGCAGATCTGAACCAATATCTCATGCATCTGAAGTCAGGGCGAGGATCAGACGTTGTCTCAGGTGGGAGTTTCTGAGCATGACGGCCGCTTCATGAAGGGAGCGGAATCTCGAGACCATTGAGGTTTTCCCACGTTGGGAGTTGTGGGATGCCCCCTTCCAGGATTCCTTCTTCCGGACAATTGAGACCTGTTGGACAGCTCCAGGACATCCCATATGGAATGACTCCAGAGCACCGTTCGCGGATGGATGCCTGGGAAGCCCGCCTC